>NC_140246.1:4851814-5046814 GCF_949987555.1 Borostomias antarcticus | reverse complement strand
ATTGTCAAATCCCAGCAGAGAGCATCAAAGAAGTAGCCTACATTTTTAGAGCTTCAAAGTGTTGGTGACAACTGCATATGTCAGGGCCCCTTTAAGAGTCTGTATGGCTCGCTCTGCAGATCTGTTCCAGTCATGATCAGACAGGCTGGTGTTGGCTTGTGTGTGTGTGTGTGTGTGTGTGTGTGTGTGTGTGTGTGTGTGTGTGTGTGTGTGTGTGTGTGCCCGCCTCTGTGTTCCGGAACCCCAGAGAAAACATACGGCGCTTTAATCATTGGGTCAACAATATTTTTGCTGTCGTTATTTTCCGTACTGTACAGATGCCAGCGACCGATTCTGGTCCAGCGCTGCGTTATCAAGCAGACGTGCGTGATTATGTGAGATGTGGACTGGAAGAGCAGATCTGAGGTCAGTAGCGACAGGGCTTTGGAGCCAGACTGACCAGTGGAGAGCGGGTTCCGGCAGGCGAAGTGACCGATCTGCCGGTGGCGGTGAGAGCTGCTCCGGCGAGGCCAGGTGAGTTTGCAGTTTAAAAGAGTGATTTGGTATTAAGCATCATAAGCCCTGTTATAAGGTTATTTATCATAATACAATGTCATAACATTTTGACAGACTTTGCAGTGTATCCAAGTACACCATGGATGTCTATGGGTATGTATATGCTCATAGAGAACCATCAGCTGACCATATAATAGATCTCTATGGGCACATATATGGAAACTCCCCCCTTCCTCCCATGCCACTGCACCCCCCGGAGGGCACGCAAAATCGAATATTCTCACTACTACCTAGCGGGCATGGGTCAGGAGCTCCTCACTTAACTGGCACCTGGCGTTGGCATCTCATCACCGTGGCAACTGCGATGACAGGGAAGGCTGGTGACACCTCCGGGACCTTCTTAATCTGGCCAATTGGAGAGGTTCAAAAGGTGCCGTGCCATGGCGTGCCCCCCATCCCCTCAGAGCTGACTCACAGCTCCTGATTAATCTCTACACAAAATGGATTTAGACATCAGTAGCCTAGCCTGGTGGGGAAGGATATATTAACCTTCAGCAGTACTGTCCCCTGCACTCTAGCTTCTAGCAGAGATAGATTAGATAGAAAGGTTCTAATTGAGATAATATAATATAATATTAGATAGATAGATAGGTAGATAGATAGATAGATAGATAGATAGATAGATAGATAGATAGATAGATAGATAGATAGATATATAGATAGATAGATAGATAGATAGATAGATAATCTACTTTATTGATCATGAGGGGGAATTATTTTGTTGCAGCAATGCCTACAACAATACACACAACATACAGAAACAATGTACAATATACAATAAATTCTACCACCAGAATGAACAACCAACGTAACAATTCTATAGTTGTCAGAATGGACATATCTACATTCTGTAAATAAACATGTGAATATCCATAACTAAAATAGAGGCTATCATATGGCCGTACATAATATAGATAGGGCCTATCAAGATCCACAAGTAGCCTACTCATGCATATTACTAAACTGTCATCTGCTTTCAGCACATCCCATTCCTCTCATGTTGGCTATATATTTTGCATTTTGTATTAAAAGTCTGTATACTGTATCGTCTTGTTTTCTATTGTTGTTTTGTATTGGTTTTTTTCACCTTGCTTAAGCTCAGTGTGCACGTTGTAAGAGCCAACGGAGAAACATCTCACTGCTCATTTTACTGGTTGCGTGACGAATAAACGTTGAATTTGCATGTGAACTTGAACATCAATCAGCTTTTTCGGCGGGGATCTTTCTTAGGGTTGGTCTTACAAAGTTCGTAAGAAGACATTTAAGAAGACACTTAAGAAAATGTACAGGAATGAGGTCCATTGTTCTTGAAAGGCCCTCAGTTTGGCCAGCGTTCTTCTCTCTGCAACTACAGTTAGGGCTGAAAAATTAATCGTGAATTAATCTAAATCGCGATTATGACCTCTGCGATTAACTAATCGCAAAAGGCCGCAATTAATGTGATTAATAATTTTGCTTTGAATTGAGTGTGCTAGGACTACATGGACGAATCACAGGCGCTTATGCTGTCTAGCCAATCACATGCATTCCCGCTGAGTGCGCTGTGCGCAGCAATTTCACTGAGAAGACAGATAGCAGTAGGTCAAGACAAGTGTCACAAGAGTACCCGCAGCCGTGAGTAGTGAAAAAATGAGCGAAAACGAGGTCAGTGAGTTAGTAGCAAGAAAGGGATGAAAAAGATGATGGCGCTCAAGCCCAGCAGGTCATATGCAAACTGTGCAGAGCTAAAGCTATTACTTTGAAATATTAATCGCAATTATTAATCGCAATTACCATTTTGAAGCAAATAATGGCAATTATTATCTTTCGTCATAATCGTGCAGCCCTAACTACAGTCCGTTGAGTCCAGGCTGACCGCCGGTACAGAGCCCGCCCTCCTGATCGGCTAGTCCATCCTGTTAGCGTCTGCGGCTTTGATACCGCTGCCCCAGCACACCACCGCCAAGAAGATGGCGCTCGCTACAGTAGACTGGTAGAACAGGTTCAGCATCGCTCTACACACATCAAAGGACCTGAGCCTCCTCAGAAAGTAGAGTCGACTCTGACTCCTTTCTTGTAGATGGCCTCAGTGTTTCTGACCCAATCCCAGCCTGTTGTCCGGATGCACACTAAGGCACTTGTATGACCGGTAAATGGGAAATGGACTGTACTTAATGTGTATTGCGCTTTTATCCAATGCGCTTTCCTCATTCACCCATTCACACACACATGCTGCCATGCAAGGTGCTAGCCTGCTCACTGGGTGCAATTTGGGGTTCGGCGTCTTGCGCAAAGGACACTTCGACATGTGGACAGAAGAAGCCGGGATTCGAACCGCTGACCATACGATCATACGACCCCGCTCTACCTCCTGAGCCACAGCCGCCCCTGGGCTGGACATAAAACAGATCGCACTCGGCTTTTCAATGGAGTGGTCTTCTTATAGCCCAGATAATGGTGGGGTTAGAGGTCGATGCTCTGAATAATAAGACACTGAATAATAAGATGCTCAATAAGAACACATCTATTGCTGGACATTGCCAGTGTAGCAGACCTACTGTATAGGCCTAGCAGTCATCTTTAACTGGCAGGTAGAAGTCAATCTTCCCAGACTTTCACCAGGAGTCAGTAAACCCGCAGCCAAGCTGCTCAGATAGCCGATAGCCTCTCACTCAGGTCATCCCAGACAGCCATCCGATAACTCTCCGCGGGCAAAATCTGATGTTTTTATTTACATTTAATTTTGATCCGTAACAAACCGCAAAATAGCGAGCAGGAAACCGACACCTCCTGTGAGGTGAGGAGAGGAAGGGGGAACTTATTCTTAGATTAGACTTGTTTACACGTGTCTCAAAATTATACTGTAGCACTTTTGGCAGCTGCTTGATTCTCTCTCGTGGTACAGTAGGCCTGCGGAAGGCGTCCGTAAGGCTGTTAATCTCAGATGACGCCTATTGATAACAAAAACGGTTTGTTGACTCATATTCGGTTGATGCACGCCTTAGCCGGCGGGTTTAGTGGTCGGTCCTGCATGAAGACCTTGACTTAGAGTTCAACAGAACATTTTAGCCCTCCGCCCAGGCCGCCTGGCGAGGGTCAGGTCCCTCTGCTGCTCAGTAAAGGGAGCAGGAAGGGGAACGTGTGAGTGTGGGTTCTTTTTTGTCATTTACATTTTTATTTTCAAAATACAATGTACAACTCGCTCCCCACATATTAGCCTACGATTATCAACATAGGCTACAGAACCGTCAATAGAACAACAAACAACAAAAACTAAAAGCAAAAGTAAACAGTGAACAAGTCACAGCACCTCTCCCTCCACAACACACAACACTACACATAAACACAACACTACACATGAACACACCACACTACACATGAGTACACAACACTACACATAAACACACTACACATAAACACACAACACTACACATGAACACACAACACTACACATGAGTACACAACACTACACATGAACACACTACACTACACATGAACACACAACACTACACATAAACACACAACACTACACATGAACACACAACACTACACATGAACACACAACACTACACAAACACACAACACTACACATGAACACACAACACTACACATGAACACACAACACTACACATGAACACACAACACTACACAAACACACAGCACTACATATAAACATGCAACACTAGACAAACACACAACACTACATATAAACACATAACACTGCACATAAACACACAACACTACACATAACCACACAACACTGCACAAACACACAACACTACATATAAACACGCAACACTACACAGAAACACACAACACTACATATAAACATGCAACACTACACATAAACACACAACACTACACATAAACACACAACACTACATATAAACACACAACACTGCACATAAACACACAACACTACACAACCACACAACACGACCTATAAACACACAACACTGCACATAAACACACAACACTACACATAACACAAAACACTATATATAAACATGCAACACTGCACATAAACACACAACACTACACAACCACACAACACGACCTATAAACACACAACACTGCACATAAACACACAACACTACACATAAACTCAAAACACTATATATAAACATGCAACACTGCACATAAACACACAACACTACATATAAACATGCAACACTACACATAAACACACAACACTACATATAAACATGCAACACTACACATAAACACACAACACTACATATAAACATGCAACACTACACATAACACTTGGGTTTTCTATTACACCTCTCTCTATTGAACCCCACCATTAACAAATCTGAGAAAGCCCCCCCACATTTCCTCAAAGTCTGTGTGAGTTCTCACGGCCGTACGGGTGGAGAAAGAGAGAGAGAGAGAGAGAGAGAGAGAGAGGGACAGAGAGAGTGAAAGAGCGAGACAAGGCTGAATTGTCCCATCAGACCTGACAGGTGCTCTGTGTACATTGGACTCCGGTTGAAGAGGTTCTGCCAACTGCAACTGGGGCAGTGCCCAAAAAACACGTTTGGCAAAGAGTGTGTATGTGTGTGTGTGTGGGAGGGGGGTTGGGGGGGGGGGGGGGGTGAGGGAAAAAATGATGAAGATAAATGAGTGTAGGAACACTCCAGCCCGGCTGCCGCCAAACCCGCCCCTCCCCCCCCAACAAAAAAAAACCAGCACCAAACACGATGAACAAACAGTGATTTTCCTCTGCAGACGTTCTTACTCAAGCTTTCTATTAAGGAGCTTTCCCTACCTGTGTGTTTTTTCGTGTGGCCCCCGGCCCTCAGTACATTTCCCCTCTGCAGTCTGGTGGCATTTTATAAAACCCTGTGTATTATACAGTAAGTAACCCTGTGTATTATACAGTAAGTAAACATGTGTATTATACAGTAAGTAAACATGTGTATTATAGAGTAAGTAAACATGTGTATTATACAGTAAGTAAACATGTGTATTATACAGTAAGTAAAACTGTGTATTATACAGTAAGTAAACATGTGTATTATACAGTAAGTAAACCTGTGTATAATACAGTAAATAACTCTGTGTATTATCCAGTAAGCCTCATGGCTGAGTCTGCAGTTCTATTGTAGATGAGGTTAGTCTGATCTGTGTGACAACAAGAATATGGTAACACTGTTTGGTAGCACTTTATGAATGGTGTAACTGAAATACTTGTAGTAACAACATTGTAGTAAAATGTAAGAGCTGCTATATAATTACATGGTATTAGGGTACAGCGGTATACGTTATTACCCAAGTGGAACAAGGTATGAGGTGGAGGGTCTCCAGGGGAATGTAAATATGGTCTTTTTTCCGGTTACAGAACATGCCCTGCCCAGCTGCCCTCTGGACAATCCCCCCTTGTCCACTTGTACAGTGATAATCTACCATACAGCCTACTGTCAAAACGCAATACCATGTGGTTACAGTACAATGCAGCTACAGGACAATGTTGTAAACACATGTATTATGTAGCAAAATGTGTTACCCAGCATCCAAACATTGATTGTTATTTATTGATATTGTAGTAACATTGTTTCAGGTTGTGCTGCTCACACAAGGTAACTGACAGGTTAGCTGGTTAATGTAAAGAGGGGCCTCCATTAAAGATAATCTATCTTGTTTGGCAAAAGCTAAAGGCTTGTGGAGTCAAAGATGCCTGAATCTCTCGGAGGAATACTGCAAACGTGTAGGCGGACGGTGTTGACGTGCGTAGCCTCTAGGGCACATGGCTCTTTGAAGCGGGTCCAGATTTACCCCCGGCACTCTGTCTTGGCCCGGGTACAGGGACTAAAACCAGCACCGCCAGAAAGATGGGGCTACTGAACTGGACACTGGCCTCGATCAAGACGTGAAACCCAAGCCCGAAATGAGGGGGACGAGCATCCTGCCGATAACCCGAGGAGCGGATCCTTCCGGAGCGTCGGGAGCTCTGGTTATGCTTTTATGACCTTCCCTGGCAAACCCGGATGACGGGGCTAAAACGGGCTGGTCCGAACAGCGGCTTGCACAACTAAACGCCAGAGGATCGTCTGGTGGGAGAGAGGAGAAAAAATAACTGGACTGGGGATTAACGGCACCTGTTAGCTCAGACGTAACAGAGGGAGGGTTGAAGCGCACAACGTTATAGCAGGATATCCCGCCTTAGCCATTGAATGAATGAATGTATGAATGAATGAATGGTCTTTATTGTCATTGTACAAGTACAACGAAATTAAAAGAGTAATCATATTTGTAGTAGATCGTATCGGCTGTAGATCTTGTTCGCCCAGCAAGATGTTATCAGGACGAATACACAATAAACTAAAAGGCACCGAAAAGGAGAGCCCTGAGCCACTGCGTCTATGCGCCGCCATCTTGCCCCATCGCGCCATCGCAAAGAGTCTCTTGGCTGCTCAATTCCGCATAGACCTCTAGGGAGCCTCTATTGGCTGACAACGTCCGGGGTGCCCTTATCTTTGATACGCTACGCTAAAAACCGCACAGGGGCCTGAGATGAGAGTCCAAACTATAGCCGCTCACCGCAGAGGCGCAGGTGAACCCGCCCTGCTCTGATCTCGGAGCGGCGGGGATTGCCGTTCGAACCGCTTAATTCTTTTCACGGCCGCTCTCTCCCGCGTTGACACATATCCAGGCTCAGCCCGGATTGGCATTGTTGTACCCGGATCTTTCATCTAGACACAACGCAACAACGCAGATGCCGTCTGCCCGTGTGCAATAAGGAAGCATTATCATATCAAAGAGCCACGGATGGATTGGATCCTCTTGGCGCAAATTACCATATCAAACACTCACAGATAACACTGTAGATACTAGCTTCATTACCGGGGAATAAATTCTATGCCTACAAGGGTCTTATTCTGGCCACTTTGAATGTGAATGCATCAGGCAATTTCCGTCACTATATTAATCCATAACTAGATTAATTAGGTATTTGACACTTATGTACGGTCTCTGGGTGGCCATAGGTAATTTGTGTGGAAGGTTCCGGAGGTAAATTAATAGAGAAGATAGATATGCCTAAGCAATTTTATCGTTACTTCATGCAGTTTGTCCTGAAGCTAATTCAAAGCCGTCTCATGCCAACTATCAATTTCATTAGTTCTCATTTCCTATTTCCTTCTTGCTGCAATAGTCTCTTGGGGAAAAGTGTACAGTAGCCTATACATGTGGTGTTCTTATTTTTATTTTTTTCACTTGACCCACCTGAAAATTAAAAAGGGCAATCTATAAAGACTGCTTGTTTTGGAATTACATAATGCGAGCCAGCTGCCGAAAGCACATGTTCGCCGGCCTTTATGAGCAGGGGGGGGCTCACAGCTCCGGAGAACCGGGAAAAGACCTGAGGCGACTGCGAGCTTCAGCTGACAGCGCGGGGGGGGGGGGGGGGGTGGACCGTCCCTCGCACACATGATCACATTCGGGGGAGAGGTCCCTCTTCCCTCCCCGAGGAACCGCCGTCTGTCTGGAAAACTTCTTGCGTGAGCCCCCCCCCTCCGAGCCCTGGACGACTTTGATTGCAGTCACGGTTGTCAACATGGAACCCTTCCTCGCTGTTATTTTCTACAAGGATGAAGGGGGGTGGGGGGTGGCGATGCAGTGTGGGTACAGAAATAGCCACCGACTCACAGAAGTGATCCCCGTGCCAATGGCTGCACGCCAAAACCCCCCACCTCCCCGCACGCCCCCACCACCACACCCTGTCACCCAGGAGCACCTGCTCGTCACTGCAGTTTGCGAGCGGCGCTGCCTGGCAACCGGCGGCTCCAGCCGAAATCCCCCCCCGTCTGTCCGCTGGGCGTGGCGCGGCTACTGCGGCACGGTGGCGTTTGATAACGCTGGAGGTGTGGGCGGGCTGGGGCCGGAGCAGCGAGGTGACCCGGTCACTACCCTACCTTGGCGGTTAGAAAACGCCGGTCACGACCCTGCCTCGGTACCACACACAGTACTGATCACAAACAGCATGGTGGTGCCCGGGGGACAGTTTGTTGTGTAACCTTTGTGAACTCATTCTCTCTCTCTGTCTGACACTCGAAAGCCAAAGCCTTGCCGGTGTAACCTAAAAGCCCTGGAATACAATATGAAGCAGAAAGCATTAAATGGTGTGTGAGAGAGAGAGAGAGAGAGAGAGAGAGAGAGAGTGTGTGTGTGTGAGAGAGAGAGAGAGAGAGAGAGAGAGAGAGAGAGAGAGAGAGAGTGTGTGTGTGAGAGAGAGAGAGAGAGAGAGAGAGAGTGTGTGTGTGTGAAAGACAGAGAGAGAGAGAGAGAGAGTGATTACAAGGCTACTCCCAACATGAGGAGATTTGGATTGGATTGGATTTGAATCGTCAACTCAAAAGCTGGACGATGAGAATAGATGAGTTACTGTAGGGCACGCTGGACCATACTGTAGCAGTGAACTTGAGCGGTGAACGTTGGAGTCTGCCGAGATGCAGAAGACGTGTGGAGCGGACAGGCGTGCCCACTGCACATATCAGGGGTGAAAGCAAATGCATTATGTGCCGTACGATTCCCAAAATAAGATACTGAAATGATTTTGAAAATGCTTCCTCCCTCTCTTGGAAACGGAGACACCTGATAGGAGGCCTAACCACTGCGCCGATGAAAACAAGGTTTTTCCTCATATGGCTATATCTGAAATAAGCAGAGCGGAGGATAAACATGTTTACTGCTCAGAAACTGGCAGATTGACAGATTTTCCTCATGAACATCACACTGGGGGCAGGAAGAGAAAGACGCAAGGGCATATGCTCCACAGGCGAAGCCACGTCGTCATTAAAATGTAAACATCTGATTGGGAAGAGTCACCGTGTTTTATATTGTGGCGGAACAATACAATTAAGAGGGTCGCGACTGAAGCGTCGGCTCACCGAGGCCTTAGGGGGATTAACGAACCAATTAAACAACAAATCAGAAAACAGTGACAAGGATCTGTCTGCTGCCCTGGCGTGGTATTGCTTTTGAAGTCTCTCCGCCCCCCCCCCTCCCCCACCCCTCCTCCTCCCCCTTCTCCTCCCTTGTTCTCCCTGAGGAGAAACGCTCTGCCCTTCTTATCTGAGAGAGCAGTCCCTCCTGTCAATAAAGGAGAAAGCTCTGTGTAATAACAGGTGTCTGGCGCTGCGCTGTCTCTCGCTAGGCTGGAACCGCTCCAAGAGAGGCGGAAGGAGCCGGGCCAAGACACGCAGACACGTTCACCGGGCTTTCCGGGGGCTAGAGAGGTGAGCGGTAGGGCTCCCTTTAAGGAGACGGGGTTATTGAACATTCCCTTCATTCTGTGTGTGGCGGACTTCACTCTGCTCTCTGCGCTGTTTTTTTTCTGCGTCATTTATTCGCGTGACCCACGCGGGATCGCCCGGCGTGGGATTCGAAGCGCTGTTTTTCTGAGCTCGCCCGTTTGCGAGACAACGCTCCACCCCGCTACGTCACAGAAAAAGCTAGCTATTCGACAACGCAACCGGACGGTATTTATACTAGGGGAGTGAGTTTCACTACTCGATGACTACTGTCATTTTAATGTCTTGCTATTTGTTTTAATGCTTTTAATGTCTCATGTAAAGCACCTTGAATTGCCCTGTGGCTGAAATGTGCTATATAAATAAACTTGCCTTGCCTTGCATTACTGTACTCAAGCCTCCGGGTTACATTATGTGCATCAGGGCGAGGCCTTGTTGACCAGGTTTTAACAGAGATTAACCAGAGGGTTGTCAGATGGAACATGGCTCGGGGTGAAACTGTGGTTTGTTTGTAAAGTGGGTGATCCGTTGGTATGGTTCCAAGCAGAGAAACAGGAACCAGGCGTGTTGAACGGGGCGCAGTAGACCATCAGAGACTCATCATACAGGTGTTAACACTAATACCGAACGAGGATGTGGTAGAATCTCATTTAAGACCAGCTCTGTTGCTCCAACTTCCCCTTCGACTTTTAAGCAAATTACCTCAGGCCAGAAAATGATTTTCGCTTTCTGTCTGAGTGGTTCTTCAGAATCCCCTCGGAAGTTATGCATTCCCTCCTCCTCCTCCTCGCCAAGCCTGGTATCGTGTAAACAACCTGGTACAACCTGCCTTTTTCACCCGTTCATCAAAAAGCCTTAACGTGAACTGAAACTTCCCTCAGTTGTGACAGGCTGGATTTCGAGCCGCCCGCACCGAACTCCCATACAGAAACAACCTCTTCAGTTCCCACCTACGTAAAAACTCAGTACCGAACGCCTTCTGAAGTGGAGCCGCTATGTACCGAACACCTTATAAAGTGGAGCTGCTCGTCTCCGACTGCATTCATTAGTGTCCTTGAGAGCTCGCTGCCGGTACGCCGGTACGGCGAGCCAAGGTTGTCTTCGTAACCTCGTCGCTCAGCGAGCCTCCCTTTCACGGGGAGTTAAGGGGGAGAGACAGTTATTTTTCAGCGATGGCTGGGGTCAGGAGAGGGCAGACGGCGCGGGGATGAAATCGGAGGGCGGCGAGGCGCGACGGCCAGACAAGGATTTCTCACGGAGCCGTTTGGCGCTGGCGTCCGTGACAGTGTTAGAGGAAAACGCCAGAATTGTGGGCAATAACCTTGTCTTCTCAATCTGTAGCATATATACGGTATGACATGCGATAGAGAGCCAATCCAGGCAGAGAATCAGTGGGGTGAGGGATTGAGACCCATGTATCCCTGGATTTCACACATCTTGTATGTACTAAAGATCAATACGACATATCTGCAATTAATACTGCACCTTCTTTAAACTGCACCACTCTAAACAGTACATAATGTTGTACGTTAGGTAGTAAAAGAGCTGAACGATCTATTAATATCGCCAATATCAAAAACACCTTTAACTGTGGCTCCAACAAGTCACCCCCAGATAAAAATGTTGCTGAGAAAGATGACCCTCTAAGGACAGTGTAAAACAGGCTACGACTTACAGTAAATCATGACTGCTGTGACTTTGGCCTGATGACTGTAGTACATCTGCTCATCTTCCCCCCCCTGTCTGTCTCCTCTCCAGGGATGACGCACATCTATCACCAGCCCAGCAGAGGGGGGAGGCAGGGGGGAGAGGAGGGGAGGGAAGAGGAAAGGAGAGGAGGAGAGGGGAGACGAGGGGAGGAGAGGGAGGGGTGGGGGGATGGAGAGGGGAGGGGAGAGGAGGAGAGGAGGAAAGGAGAGGAGGAGAGGAGAGGTAAGGGAAGAGGAGAGGGAGGGGTGGGTGGATGGAGAGGAGAGGGGAGGGAAGAGGAGGAGAGGAGGAAAGGAGAGGAGGAGAGGTAAGGGAAGAGGAGAGGAGGGGGAAGAGAGAGAGAGAGGGAGGAGAGATGACCTTCCTCTTGTTTGCAAGCAAGAGCACCTTAAATCAAGGCTGCAGTACCACTATGGAGTCTACAGGTGGACAACAGACCACAGAGGCATTTCACATCACAGTAGGAAAAAAAACTGTTAATGGTGTTTACCTGTGAGTGATTAGTCATTCAGCCTCTGCACCAAATTACTTAATTGGTCGTCAGAGAAACTCCAAGTCTCTAGCAACACATAGTCACACCTGAAACTAACAAATGACTAACACCATATGCCGTGGCATGTCTTGTGTGGAGTCATGTACTCGTGTCCAATCCTGTGTTTGTCAGATTACTTTACGACCCACCATAAACAATGGACCCAATTAGTTATATGGTCACTCAGTTAACAAACAGAGACAAGACTCCAACTGTCCGGTTTATAACCCCTCATCTCTGTGAACTAATCCTGATAACAGCGTGTGTGTGTGTGTGTGTGTGTGTGTGTGTGTGTGTGTGTGTGTGCCAGCATTCCCTGTGTCACTCTACATATCAGTAGGTGTCTCAAGGAAGCGCTTGATCGTTAAAGTTATGCCGTGTGACAGCATGTCTCGCTTCCTGGAGATACACAGTCTTCGAGTATACCACCAACGGTGATGCGATAAGGCAATCCGGTCCAACCACCCACACCCCTTTACTGGCCACTTCACCCTTCCTCCCTCCGGGGCGTGGGTACATAACCCTGAGGTGCTTTGAGGAAATCCTGATCCCATAGTCATAGCTGCCGTAAACAACAGGCCACGTTGAACAGGCTTGAGGGTGTACCTGTCATTGCATGGTGTTGTCATTGTATGGTGTTGTCATTGTATGAAGTTACCTATTCAAGATGTACTACTGTACCAGATCCTCCCTCTTAAGCAACTATTGTATTTTTAATTTTCTACTCTTGCACTCTAGATTATGCTCTTAGTCACTTGTTTACAAAGGAGATGCCCTTGTGAGTTCTGGTGAGTAGTAGTACACTGACTACCTACGTTAAATGCAATAAGTCGCTTTGGATAAAAGTGTCCGCTAAATGACTGTAATGTACAGTAGTGTTACTGTGTGCTGTTGTATGAAATGTTTTGTCTGATGTACAGTGCTGTGGGAAGGAATTTCGTCTTGTTGGCTGTGGTGAGGATCATTATCAAACCTTGATAGACTCCAGGGCCCTGTACTACGAAACTCGTTCAACATATCCAGGATAACTTTTCGCTAGCTCGCTCGAGTAAACCGGACAACCGCAATCACGGATAAACGATACTACAATGGTGGCTATCAACTCGTTAAGTCGACCCAGCTGGTCCAATCTAGCTATGAGCGCGTTCACAGTAAAAGGGGAGGTATTTGCTCGAAATGACCAATCGCATAGGCCTACCTTAGTATGGGATTCGGACACGGCCATGGACAAGGCAAACAATACGCATACCTAGTTCCGTCCACCGCATTTCACACAAGAGGAGCAATATTATAGAAATATGAACTATAGGCGCAACACAGTCACTATTGCCAACGGCAGGAAGGAAAGCTGGAAAAATACTGCCTACGTTTTATCATTATCCTCTACATGAACACGAGTAGGCTAGATCATTGGGCTATGCCTATTCTTATGGCATGTAAAGCAATTGTAGCCTATATCAATATATCTTATTCTTTCAGCTGCAACCCCTAGACTGGCAGAGGACGCTTAAGTAAAGCAAATGTAGGGTATAGTTTTTAATAGTTTCAGGTTGGAGTAGACAATGTGATGTCTCTATACAAGAGGAACTAGAGATAAAACAGGCTATTAAAATGGAAAAAGTGAAGCTCGGGGTGGAGAAGTCGGCTGATTGTCAGGCATTGGTGCTATCACAATTCAATTTAAATGTACATTACATTAGTCATTTAGCAGACGCTTTTATCCAAAGCGACTAACAATAATTGCATTTAACGTAGGAAAAGCCAATGTACTACTACTTGCCAGAACTCACAAGTGCATCTTCTTTCTAAAACAAGTGACTAAGAGCATAATCTAGTGCTGAAGGCAAAGTGCAAGAATAGCAATCTAAAGTACAGTGCAATACAATACAATACAATACAATACAATACAATAAGTGCTTAGGAGGGAGGATTGTTGTAGTACTTCTTGAAGAGATGAGTTTTGAGCCTGCGACATAAGATGGGCAGCGACTCTGCTGTCCTGACATCAGTGGGCAGTTCATTCCACTACTGCGGGGCCAGGACAGAGAAGAGCCGTGACCGTGTCGATCGACCGCAGGGGCCTCGGAGTGACGGGGCAACCAGTCGCCCCGAGGTAGCAGAGCGTAGCAGTCGGGAGGGGGTGTAAGGTTTGACCATGGCCTGGAGGTACAGTAGGAGGGGGCTGTTCCTTTCATTGCCCTGTAGGTTAGCGCCAGAGTTTTGAACTGGATGCGAGCCGCTACAGGGAGCCAGTGTAGGGAACGGAGGAGGGAAGTTGTGTGGGAGAGCTTGGGGTGGTTGAACACCAGGCGAGCAGCGGCTTTCTGGACAAGTTCCAGAGGTTTAATGGCTGACGCTGGGGCCCCAGCGAGGAGGGAGTTGCAGTAGTCCAGGCGGGAGATGAAAAGGGCCTGGATGAGTACCTGCGCCATACTCATGTAGCATACTTCTCTTTGTTCCTAGGAACGGGAGGCTAGTCTAATAAATCAACATTAAAGACTTGAAAATTTAATAAAAAATGAGTGTTTTTACTTGGTTCTCCGCATCACCCACAGCCTATACGAAAGTGCAGATAGACTAATAAAACGCAAGCCAGTGCATAGTCTACAGTCTACGACTAAAGGCAAAATATGGCTCAAGCAGCTGTCCTTCTGCAATTTTTCATATGATATTGGGGAAAGCCAAAGAGGGTTTTGTCAGTTTGTAAAAAGTCTTCTTAAGAACCTCTCGCTGTTCGCGCACAGCAGATTATTGTTTAATTCGCACACTGAAGTTCCATATAGAATCTTAACGTCCATATACCTTTTTCCAAGTGAATTGATCGGTCAGCAGGCAGTGCTTCATACGTTTTGATCCATAATCTGGAACTTAACCTGCCCCGGAGCAGGTTAGCTCGGCAGCATAAGTTACCACGGCGATATAGCACGGTGAAAAGTGAACCACCTTCGTAGTACAGATAAACCAAGCTTGAACCTGAAGTTATCGCGCTAACCCTGTAATCCTGTTTCGTAGTACAGGGCCCAGGCCTGCAGTATAACACACTGCCATCGATACACATATAGATATGTGTGTGTGATGGTAAATGGAATGCACTTATATAGCGCTTTTCCACCTTAGCGGCACTCAAAGTGCTTTACAATGGCCTCTCATTCACCCATTCACACACCAATGGCGGTAGCTGCCATGCAAGGTGCTAACCTGCTCATTGGGAGCAATTTGGGGTTAGGTGTCTTGCTCAAGGACACTTCGACATGTGGACAGTCGGAGCTGGGATTCGAACCACTGACCCTTCGATCACTGAACGACCCGCTCTACCAACTGAGCTACAGCCGCCCCTTATACTGTGTGTACAGTATGTGTGTGTGTGTGTTTATACAACGCATCAAAAAGCAAAAATGAATGATCATTATGATCTGCATGTTTTTGCGTGTGGCTGGAAGCCAGCCGTGCAGCTAGTATAGTGTTTGTCGGGTTATTACTCCTTCCCTCCCTCCCTTACTCCTGACAATATTGGCCTGCATCTCTCTGTTGGCATCATAAGTCAGTCGTTCCAGCACACCAAAATGCACAAGTAGAGTAGTGGTCAGAGCATTGGACTCCCACCCGGGAGATCAGGGTTCAAGACCCGGTGGGGATGACTTTATGGGACTATACCCCAAACCTCCACACGTTCATCCTTTCACTCCAACCTTTTTATCCCTTACCTAAATTCCACAAGTAGAGTAGAGGTCAGAGCATTGGACTCCCACGCGGGACATTCTCAGAGATTGCTGTCTATGCTGAGCGAAACTCCTCTAGTTTATATGTAGCTTAACATCCGGTGGACTTACGGTTCCCCCTTAATGATACAGACTACTACCTGGTGGTGTGAAGTTATTTTTTATACCCTGCTGCTACAGTTGTTGTTGTGAGCTCATGAGCTAACTGGCTATCCCACTCTTGTTGTGCTGGATTAGCACTGGAAGCATTGGAACAGATGTGTCCAGATGACAAGACCTATCTTAATTTATCAGACATTATTTCATGTCATTTCAATTCACAGCTATTTCAGTGGCATGAATAGCTTCCGTCCTACCAGTCCTGAACAGAAACAAGCCAGCCACGCACATAAGCCAGGCTTGACCTGGCCTGGTTGTTTTGTACTAGCCTAGCTGTTTTGAAGCTGTTTTGCACTAGCTGTTTTGTGCTAGCTAGCTGTTTTGTATTAGCTGTTTGGTACTACATGTGGCTGTTTGGTACTACTGTAGGTGTTTTGTAGCTCTTTGGTACTAGCTGTTTGGTACTAGTTGTTCTGTAGGGTACTAGCTGTTTGGTACTGTACTAGCTGTTTTGTAGTTGTTTGGTACTAGCTGTTTGGTACTAGTTGTTCTGTAGGGTACTAGGTGTTTGGTACTGTACTAGCTGTTTGGTACTACTGTAGCTGTTTTGTAGCTGTTTGGTACTAGCTGTTTTGTCAACGTGGCAGTTTTTCCGTCTTGGCTCAGTGGCATCATGATCCAAATACCCTCCCACCTCTGTCTGTATTGACTGCTTAACCCCTTAATGGAGCCATGAGAAAGAGAGAGGAAGAGAGACAGAGAGAGAGAGAGAGAGAGAGAGAGAGACAGACAGAGACAGGGAGAGAGAGAGATGAGTGTGTGTGTGTGTGGGGGGGGGGTAGCTAGAATGGGGGGATGATGGTTCTGACGTTTTCAGAAATAAGCAGTTTCTTCTTGCCATTATAGCATTAAGCAACTGCTTCCAGCAACGAGCAGTACCCTTTTTGCACTCATCCGATAAGGGAAATGAGATCTGACTGAGGTCACTACCAATGCCTTTTTTTGTCTTTTTCTTCTTCTTTTTTTACACAGGTTCGAAAACAATACAGGAACAGGTCAGAAAATTTTGTTGATGTGAAACTCAACATGTACAGAAAATATGGAGACGTTCCATGAGGGTTACCGTACTTCTCTGAGAACAGCACACACGCACAAACCATAGAGTGGGTGAGAGGCTTATTAGTGGTCTTAAACGGTGTTTCACACCACTACGACGAGCCAAAGTGGATTCTGCATTTCAAAAATACATAGGCAATTACCAGATAGGAGCAGAACATGAGAGCAGGATTGGAATGTGGGTAAATGCCCCCCAGAGAGGCCAGGGCGGTCGAGAGGTGTTAGTTCTGGAGGTAAGATGGATGAACCGGTCCAGTGGCCCAGTGAAGACTCCACGCTGGAGACCAAAGCTGCTGAGAGATTTAACCAAGTGCACACACACACATTCCCCCAGGGACAGATAGAAAACTGTGTGTGTGTGCCACTGTATGTGTGTGTGTGCGTGTGTGTATGTGCACTACGGTATGTGTGCGTGTGTGTGTGTGTGTGTGTATACGGCCTCCTTGGCAGCCAATCATGACGTGCCTGAGCACAGTGACAGGACTGTGTGTCGTCCTCCATCTTGCTTTGGACGACTGAACAGACGCAGGGATTGGTGATGAGCGTGATCTGGACAGAGGTGTCTCAGTTACACACTCACACACAGAGTTTCACTTTAGATGGTTAAATGGTAAATGGACTGCACTTATATCGCGTTTATCCAAAGCGCTTTACGGTGGCCTCTCATTCACCCATTCACACACACATTCACACACCAATGGCGGAAGCTGAAATGCAAGGTGCTAGCCTGCTCATTGGGAGCAATTTGGGGTTCAGCGTCTTCCCCAAGGACACTTTGACGTGTGGACAGGAAGAGCCGGGATTAAAACCGCCATCCCTACGATCATTGGACGACACGCTCTACCTCCCGAGCTACAGCCGCCCAATACTGTTGGGTCTAGGCAAGGGCTAGAAGGAATGGGGGGGGGGGGGGGGAGAGATAGGGAGAGGGAGGGAGAGAGAGAGAGAGGGAGAGAGAGAGAGGGGGAGGGAGGGAGAGAGAGAAAGAAAGAGAGAGATACCACTGCATTCAGACGTTTGCATAATTCCATTTGACAACATGTTACAGCTGAACTTTCACCCTTCAGGTGACTCAAAACGTTTCATTTGCAGCGTGTGTGTACACTGTATGTGTGTGTGTGTGTGTGTGTGTGTGTGAGAGCGAGAGAGACAGGCCGATAGAGAGGAGGGGGGCGCTTGCACCACCATGACAGGCCCAGTGCATCATTGTCCAACCTGGGGATCTGGCACAGGGCCGTCGGGGGGGGGGGGGGGGCGTGACAGTGATCTCGCAGTGACAGACGGGCTGACAGACAGATGGACGGAGGCCTACAATGGCAGGAGGATGACCATCTGTCAGTCAGCAACAGCATCTATCATTTATGTGGTTCACTACTGGCTACAGAGGCGGGTCAAGGGTCAAGCCACGGCGCCATAAAAACGGGGACGCCAGGTTCTTTTGATTTATATCAAGCGGCTTACGGAGAAGGGGCCATTCCGAAAACACACAAAAGCTCTTTTCGAAACACCTGCATTAACTTCAGTGCATAGTGTGAGGGGACCAGGAGGGTCGTGCGTAGCGTTAGTGGTGTGAATATAGAGTCGCCCCAGCCCCTGTGAAGTCCATTTAAGTCTTAGAAGCTCAAAGAGAATATTGGTCACCTTGTATTGCATTTGATGTGTGGGGGGGCGGCTGTGTCAGCTCCTGTCAGAGACGGGAAGACGTCTCCAAAAAAGGATGCGACACGCGCAGCTCCTCACTGACAAACTGATCTGAAAGGAGAGAAGGAAGGTCTGGCGTGCACTTGTACCAACTGCAGAGAAACTGTCTTGGTTATGCCTTGATCTCAGAGTACGAATACCTCAGCCTCCTGCTCATGTACTGCAACGCTCATTTAATCGACCTCACAGACCCGTGACGAGCTGGGGTCAACACAGAATGCATGATGGGATATTATGCAGATTACACTAGTTCTGACACACCTACAATCACACCTACAATTGGCCAATAAAGTACTAATTGATTCCCCCCCCCCCCAAATCAACCAATAATTCAGAGGATTGATTCATCAATGGGTTGTTGACAAATACTATACTACATAATTGCTTGGATTGGATTGTTTATTGAGTAAAAATGCGGGGGGGAGGGCTAATGTGACAAACCTTTTGGATTTATATTCAGGGTGGGATGGGGGTGGGGCGTGGTTGGGGGGGAGGGATTAACATGACGTCCATTTCCTGCTCATTGATTTCTCCATTAGCTGTGGCAGCTCGGAGAGACATCTAACAGACTTGTCACTCCAGACCACAGCTATTACCAACACCTAATGAGGCTAATGTTCATTTAGCATCGCTTAAGACGCATCACTGCCTGTATTCATCAGTCAGTGTTTATGGTACACTATTTACAGTACTATTTCATGAATGATGATGATGAGGCGGCAGAACATCATCAAATCCTAAATTGACAAGCAAGCAAGACAGTGCTCCAGTCCATTGAAGCTAATTAAGTATACCATTAGGATTTGCATGGGTACTGTAAGAAGCTTGAAGTCGATTGACTGTAAAGGGAGAAGCATAAAACCATTCCTTCTATAATTTACATGACTGAATCTTGCTCCATTTACAGTACGAGCGGCGACCTGATGAAGCAACAGTACGGGTGGCACAGCAAACCTGCCAAGCTGATATCCCGACCGGCGCTCAAATCTGTGGGATTATTATACAGTATACAGCTCAAGTAGAGTGGATCGCTCCCAGCATGACAAGGCGTTAGTGACTCACACTCCTCTGGTAAAAGGAAATGGTACTGTGTTTCACCCACTGCTCGCCCTCGTGACGACACAGCACTCAGAAGTTCAGGACTGTGCCAGTAGCCCACTGCTGACTGACCTGTCCCGAAGAGGTTCAAACCATATGTCTCTTCTTATACCTTATAAGTCGGGTTTGTTTGTATATTCATGCAACTAAATAGAATTCACAGTGCCTTACAGAATAAAGAGAACATTTAAAATCAGTCGTTGAAAAGGGCACCCTGGAATTATGATGATTTACAGATGATTGATTGATTGATTTTGAGAAGTGATCTTTCCTTGTATTTCTTATTGCCTTATGAAAGGCAGAAAGATGCTCTTTAAGAACATCATGGTGGACCTGCAGCCTGGTCCTCCTCCATGTGCGCTCAGCTCTTCTGCAGCTTCTCTTAAGTTGATCCTGCTCTTTTCTCCATGGAGCTTCTTGTTAGTCTATTTTCCGTTTCATATGAACTGAACTGCAGAGTCTAGTGGAGAGCTACCAGAGAGCCTAGCCAACGTTATTTTTCCATGTTTGTGTTTTAAATCCCAGTGTTTCTAATCATTCAACCATGCGTCTCCCAGCCACTAGGCTCTGACGGGCATCCCTGCTAGGAGCCTGACAGGCATCTGTGATGAGAAAAAGGGTGGGAGGGGAGAGAGGGAGAGAAAGAACGAAAGAGAGAAAGCAAGGGAAAGACGATGTGAGAGAGATAGAAAAGAGAAAGAAGGGGAAGAGTGAGAGAGAGAGAGAGAGAGAGAGAGGGAAGAGAGAGGAGTGAAGTCTTTGGCTGCGTGACAGCGGAGAGCTTAGTGGTGCCTGTCAGACAGCAGAGCTCGAGCATTGTTACCCTGACAGCGTGAGACATGGAGGGAATGCCTGGGCTTGCCGATTCTATACTTGGAGGAGTGACTGCATGTTGCACCTGTCCCCGGCCCGTCAACACACACACACACACACACACACACACACACACACACACACACACACACACACACAGGATGAGCTTGGCCTACAGTATACTGTATACAGTACAGCCATACTGGTAGTGTTGAGCAATGTTTTATTTATTTATTTCAATTAACTATGTTACAAATCTTGTCTAGAGATGGGAGTGGGGTGCTCTAATGGCTCGTGTCCTGGTCACTCTGTGGCTTGCACCTGTGTACACAGTGTTCAGTCTCGTTAATCATATTGACATTCATGCAACCATAGCTCCTTTTAGGAGGGGTTTTTATGATCGCGTCCCTAAAACACTATGACCACAGTTTCGCTTTATCTGTCCAAGACAATCAAGCAAGGTGAGATATCAACAAGCAAACAGCGAGCTAACTGCAACTAAGGTCGTTACATTTACTGTTGCTCCATGACTCACTGGGCTGTCCCTAAACTATGCCACGAATCCAGACCTGTTACCTACATAGAGAGAGGGAGGGGGGTGAGGATATACAGTAGGGGGGAGTAGAGGTGAGGAAACATGCCTGACTACTCCAAAATTCCATTAAGATTCTGCTGATCATGGCATGGCCTTGCTCCCGTCACTGTCAAAGATATTACACACCTTTCGTCTGGTGAGAACGCAGGTGCAAAATAGCAGCCATCCACAGCCCTGTGGTTATAGATTCAGACTCAAATTAATTTTGCGCCTATGAGGAATTTGCCTGTCTGTTGGTGCCTGACAATTATTATAAATAACGATAAACATACCACAACAACAAGACAGGACAGTGCAAAATACAATAAAGTGATACAGTACAAAATGTAATACAATCTACCAAAATGTACAAAATAGAAGGATGGAAATTAAGAATATATATATAAAAAAATATTTGGACTACTAAAACTTGCAGACTACTCTGCTAACCTGTGTATTAGGTTTTTGAATAGCTGGACTAATCAAAACTGTAGATCTCAAGCTCAGCTCCATCTGGAATATTACTTAACACTGCACTTGAAGTCCTTTCAGAGTTGAGGTGTCATTGTCTTCAATATCAACATTTATCTTCATTATATCCTCTGTCTGAGACTTTCATGGTCAACAATGTGGTGTCGGTACATGATCTACACTGTGAAGTCATCTGTGACCTTACATAGCTCAGTGGTTCCCCTCTTATAGGACCTTCTCCACACAATCTGACTCTGTCAGCACTAATATGCTAAGAGAGCGGCCCTGTAAACTCAGTAGCATTGTCGGCCTCTCAACACCTGTGTGTGTGTGTGTGTGTTTGTAGGAGGGGGTATGCTGCTGCCACCTGAGAAACTCCTCTGTCATCGCCCCCCCCCCTCCTCCAGAGGACTGAGGGTACCACATACCCAGCACCTCTACACCAATGGCTGTGCCCGCTGTTGGCAAAGCTCTGGTGACCGGTGCGAGTTTGAGTTTTTATGAGGACCTCTTTCAGACAATGGCTACTCTTCCAAGAGTCCTGAACATGAAAACATATCAACACATACATTTCCAAACACTCAAACTCAATATCTTACATACTGCAGTAATAATAATCTACTCTCGGCCTGTCTGTCTGTCTCTCTATCCGGACTTTCATCAGACACTTATTTATTGTTATTCGTTGGTGCTATGTGGCTCCTCACTAACACCTGTGTGTTGACTGTCTACTACAGCATGTGTGTGCCCAAGACAAATTTCTCACATTGTGAGATAATTAAGTGTATTCTGATTCTGATTCTGACTGTCGGTCTGACAGCATTCATACAGCATACATACATTCATACAATTCATACTAAAATTCTACTAATTTTAACATAAAATACTGAGCCGAGCCGCCAGCCAATAGGAAATATTGCTCCGAATAGAACCCCGCCCCCAGCGTTCCAGCTGCTTACTATGGACTACATGGCCAATTACTGATTTGTAAAAAAAGATTGAGTGCAGACCTATCAATTGTATCCCTAACTGACAACCAGCCAAGGGCTTTATGACACTCAACAACTGGAGTATCACACCTGCATTTTAGCATGATTCTAGCTGCCTTTTTTTTGCTGTTTTGTCTCCAGCCTCTTAATTTCCTCCTTTCTACCACTTCCCCAAACCTCTGCACAGTAAGACATTTGACTCCCTATTAGTGCTTGGGCTACTTGTTTTAAAATATTCAGTGGAAGATATGACACTCTACGTACAGTAACATACATGAAGTTCCGGTTATTTTCTTGCATAAGTAAGAAACATGAGATGTCCAGGACAATCATTCATCCAGAAGTATTCCCAGTAGTTTGTTCCCCTTCACCTGCTCTATCATTACTCCATGTGAACTGAGCTGTAGAGGGGATTCAAGCAGCCTAATCATCCTAGAACCAACTACCATCACTTTGGTTTTCTTCATGTTTAGCATTTATTCAACCTGAAATCCAGCTTCAATGCTTCCTCTATACCACTGTTGGCGTTTCCTGCAGCATACACTGTTATGCCCTCTGCAAATATGATAGCTTCAGATTTAGATGGTACATGAGATATATCATTGATGTGTAACGTGCACAACAAAGCACCCAAACAGCTGCCCTGAGGCACATTGAAGCAGGAAAGGTGGACAAAATGCAGCATTAGTCACAGACGGTCTGTGTTCTGTCAGATAGATACTGTAGGATATCATCTCATCCACCTCATGGCTTTCTGATCAAATTATATTGAAGAAATTTCATTAATAGTATCCCATGATCTATTAGGTCAAATGCTACACTGAAGTCTAGAAATAATACACCAACAGCTTTACTTTTATCAAATTAAATCAAACTTTATTTGTATAGCGCATTTCATACACAGAGGCAACACAAGGCGCTTTACAAAGAGCAATGGGTGGGTGGGCATAGGTCCCACCCCTACATACTGCAGAGGGAAGCAAAAAAAACACTTTCACCCGGGGGCCAGAAAAGTGAGCTGTAAAAATTCTTCCCTGACCTCTCTCAACGAGATGATCGAGCAAGCTCCTGGAAAATGTTGTCTATTGGCTAAGAACATTTACAGAGCAATAAACATGGGCTAAATACTCCATAAGAGAGACATGACTAACAGTAGAGTGCACAACTAGTTACAGAGACATTGCCTACATTCAAGGCCATTATGTGTTAGCTATCCCTGTAGTCTCTAATACGATAAAAGTGAATCATATAACAAAGCACAGTAAGCACTTAGCAGGACAGGCTCATAGAGAATGCCGCAAGGCAGAGGTGAGGAGACAGAAAGCAGAGAGCCAAGAGTAAAAAATGGGTGGGGTCGGCTGGATAGTGACAGCTGACGACACAGAGTGAGATGCAGCTAGTCACAAGGAGGCAGGGACCTTTCCAGGAGCCATTTGGTGGACCTTGGCCGAGGCCGGGGGGGGGGGGGGGCTGTAGGAGACAGGGGGTGTCCACAGGAGCTGTTAAGAGTTTAAGAGGGAGAGACACTAGGGAGGAGGGAGGAGGACAGGTTTAGTGGCTGTACTGGACATCCACAGCAGACACGGGGGTATCGGACTCAGGGTGGTCTGCAGGTGACAGTGGGGCATCCACTGGACCTGGTTAGAAGGTAGGAGGGAGAGGCACTAGGGAGACGGGAGGGAGAATGGGGTTAGTAGAATGCAGAGCCATAAAAGCAACAGATATTAAAACAGAATGTGCCAGTTGCAGGGCAACCAGCATCTGTATACACATCTAAATATACACAGTGCATAACAGGATATACACCAATATATACAAAGGATTCACAAGCAGGCTGCGGACTGCCTTTCTGTGTTTCTAGGTTCTGGCTAGTGATTGTAGGCTAGACTGAAAAGGTACGTCTTAAGATCTCGCTTAAAGAGATCCATTGTTTCAGCCCTTCTTAGGTACGCTGGAAGGGTGTTCCAGAGGTTGGGGGCATAGAAACTGAAAGCTGCCTCTCTGTGTTTCGTGGTCCTGGCTTTTGGAACTGTTAGGAGTTCAGTACCTGAGGACCTGAGGGGTCTGTTGGGCATGTACCTGACAAGCATGTCTGAAATGTATTCAGGTGCGCGACTGGAGAGATTTATAGACTAATAAAATATTTTTAAGTCTATTCTAGAACTGACAGGTAACCAGTGTAGTGATTTTAAGGCTGGTGTGATGTGTGCCCTCCGTCTAGTCTTAGTGGGGATTTGTGCTGCAGCATTCTGTATCATTTGTAGTTTAGAGATTGCTTTCTTTGGTAGGCCAGACAGTAGAGCTTTGCAGTAGTCCAGCCTGCTTGTGATGAAAGCAGGCATTAGTCTTTCAGTGTCAATCTGAGAAAGAAATGGTTGCACCTTGCCAATGTTTCTTAAGTGGTCAAAAGATGTCTTGGTAATATTCTTGATGTGGGTTTCGAAATTAAGATCTGAGTCAAGTATGACACTAGGTTTTTAGCCTGGCATTTAGCTGGTGGCAATTGCCAGAGTTTTAAAATGTGCAGATAGTTTCTCTTTCAGCTTTTTCACCAATGATCAGTACTTCTATTTTGTCTTGGTTTAGCTGGAGGAAATTATGTGACATCCTTACATTTATATCCGTAATACACTTAACAAGGCAGTCAATCAAGCTCTAATTACTGGGTGTTACAGAAATACCCACTTCCAGTCTCCAGTCTTTTTATGAGGATCGCATGATCTACTGTACAGTATCAGAGGTTGCCAACCCTTTACTTAAAAAGGGAAGATGGGAGATTGGTCTCAAATTGCTAGGAACTGAAGGTTCTAGGTTGCTTTTCTTCAGAACGGGTCTCACCAAAGCAGTTTTGAGTCAAAAATAGTTTTGAAAAAATAATTTTCTCAACATTTCTGTGTCCACCAGTGTAAACAAGCTCATATGTCCATTACATGGAGGAAGAGGCTCAGTGAGCAAGACGCATGGCCTTTCCTGGGTAATATTCCACCTAATATTCATAATCTCATCTCTGAAGTAAGCTGCAAATTCCTCACATTTGGAGTTAGGTTATCCAGTGTTTTTACGGCAGGATTTATTAGGCTATCAAGCTGTTCCTTGGCCCTGGGGGGTAGAGAGGCAATGTCAGAGGATAGCCTTCCTTGTCTCTTGCGGCCCCGTACGGTGATCCATGGGTTAAGCACAGGAGTGGAGCATGCCCGACTAGGCGCTGGTCCAGGGAGAGGCCAGGACTCATCCAGGTTCCCAGACGAGGGCTGCTGGATCTGATGGAGAGTGGTGATCCGCTCTTGCAGTTCCATGATCGTCTGGCTGAGCTGACGGCATCCAGAGCAGTCCAAGGAGGAGTGGTGTGCTGCCATCTTGTCCACTGAAAGTTGGCAACTTGTCTACATAGGATAGCTGGGTGGAGGAAGTAGCTAGCAGTGCTAGCAATACTCACACAATCAGCTGGGAACAAGATGTCCCTCCGGTATGTTAAGCTAGTACTAGAGTGGCAGTTTATCAATATAATCCAGCCAGTTATCACTGATCTCTATTAAAGCAAATGCAGTGGAGTGGTCTTTATGGTCAGCATGATGGTTTGGAGAGATAAGGTCATTCTTTTCCATGTAGACCCATATCTGATTACTCACTATGCTTCCTAAAACTCTACTGAGAGCTGGTGGAAGACTGATCGGTAGACTGTTATCAGTGGTAATTGTTTTTTTGTTGTCGTTATCGACAGCCAACTGTCTTTTAAGGCTCATATCGCTGGCCTGGTCTGTAGCTTAAGATCAAGCTAGGTATCTACTTTAGAAACAAGTCTTGCTTTTCCTTGGCAGCTAGGAGATACCTGGTGTCTGCAACGTTTTTGCCCCTGCTTGACTATGGCGACATATTGTACATGAATGCCTTTGCCCATTGTTTGCGGTCTCTTGATACTGTTTACCATTGCGCATTGCGATTCATGACTGGTTGTAAACAACTCATCCACCATTGTACCCTATATGTTGAATCAGACTGGCCATCTCTGTCTTTGCGTAGGCGTACACACTGGCTGAGCTTTATTTACAAATCTCTCTTGGGACTGGTCCCTACAGTAGCTATCTGAGCTCTCTTCTTCACAGAAGCAAGAGCCATTATGGCCTACGCTCACATGATGTTCTGCAACTGATTGTCCCAAATGTGAAAACTGTGAAGGGCAAAACAGCATTTAAATATGCTGCCCCTGTGGACTGGAATGCCCTCCAAAAGGACTTAAAGCTCCCTGAACTGATTTCATTCAATGCCTTTAAGGAAACCCTTAAGGATGTGGAACATGAACTTAGTGGAAAATGTTTCATGCACTGCCTATGCAACCTGAAGCCTTATATCATTGTTTTGTTTGTTTGTTTTGTTTTCATGAAAACTGTTTGGTTATGTGTTTCTAGTGTGTGCTGCCCTCTTGGCCAGGTCACTCTTGAAAAAGAGATTCCTTTTTATCTCAATGTTAGACACAATTTAGCTTACACCTTTGGAAAATGCCCTGATTCTAATGATCAATTAAAAAGGTATGTAAGGGGACAAGCAATCTGGGAAGCTGCATATCTGAGCAGGGTGTTGTCGATAAAGTCATAGCCAGTGACTGAAGGAGTTTAACGACTTCACTGCTCTTTACCGATTTAGGAGTAAATGAACAAAATTTGTCACACAATGTTTTCCTTTATTAATTGTAGGCCTACAGTACTTTACTCAGATGTTGTATAATTAACTTTCAACCTTAAATCGTAGATTTTGTTATTGAAAAAGTGAGTAAAGTGACTAGAAATCTGTGCTGGTTTTGTCAATGTATCCCCACTGATTTCTTTATTGGTTGGGAATATTGATGAAGATGTCACTAGCAAAACCTTAACAGTACAAGTATAACAACAAGTATAGGTTTTCATTCATTCCCGTTTCGATGGACAGAATAGGAGGCGTTGAACTAATGTGACTAAACTAATGTGATGAACTATGCACTTGGGTCACTTTATGTATATAGGGTAATAGGGAACTATGCACTGTACTCGTGTCACATTTCATGTCTTGTATGCTATTCTTGTTTTTTGTAATGCAGCACTGCCTCTACAGTACCTCTATCAAGAATTTCTCCCTAGGGAGACAAATAAACTTGAACAGTGTTGCATGTCATATTTAATTTCTAAAAGTATTTTTATGAAATAAGGCCTTTTTCCTAAGATTCATTTAAAGTGCATAATTGCGCAACTGTCTCTATGATTTTCCGTGGTGTGTTTGTTCGGTTCTTTAGCAGGATTACACAAAAACTACCAGATTTTTCGCAAAACTCAGTGGAAGCGTGCATCATGGTCCAACCTAGAATCCATTACATTTTGGAGCGGATTCGAATCATAGGGTTGGTCCACGAGCCGCCCAAACACGACCACCCATTCACCGTCATTCGTTTTTTGGACTTACTCTAAGTCTCAGGAGCAACAAATTCCTGATTCATTATCAATAGGGGGAATTGAAACTGACATCTCAACATGGAAAGGACACGGAGACAGGGTTTGGACTGGCATAAAGCTCTCCACCTAACGAATGCAGCAATACCAAACATGTCGTGCTCGCATGCATGTGCGCGTGCACAAAGCCATGAAATGCATTCTGTGCTCTCTGAGCACCGTTTCTAGTTTTGTCTGATTCCTACTTTGTCTGAGAAGGATTCACTTAAGCTTTGTTTCTTTCACTAAATATCTTGACACGTTCATCATATATCCAGGGAGAAGAACGTGTTTTAATTGTTATTCGGTTTCATGATCAAGATTGTCCCCTAGATATATTAACTCCCATGGTGTGGCAGTCAAAACACGTCCTTATTAAAATGTTTGAAGCTCTTTCTAAGGACTTCAGTAGATTAAGTGATTGTTGTTTTATTATGGTCCGACCAGCCAACAGGAAAGGAATTACCGCTAGAAATCTCTGTTCTCTGTGAACTCTGTTCTGGTATGTTGCAAAAAATCAAATCTATTCAACAATCAATAAAATCGGTGTCTCTACATCACTGCTAGAGGACCATCTTGTTACTCCATCCACCATCTGTCATATTACAAGAAATATTCAACAATTTTGTCTTATTTGCATTAGTTTCATCCTTCCAATTTATATTAAAATCACCAAAAACATCCTTATTCTCATCCTTTGCTCTGTCGATACGTTCACATAGGACAGGCTGCAGAGGAACTTGGTGGCCTACAGTATAAACACAGCCAATTAAAATGGGTGACTGGTGTGGTAGTTGCACTTGCACCAAATAGACCTTTCCAATCTGTCAATCACGCAGAGAATAATAACCAATTAGGTTGCTTGCTTTCTTAAGACCACGACTCTGATGTCCCACAAACAAAGCTTATCCCGCGTTTTGTTCATAGATTAGACATTAGTTTGAAGAAAATGGTTCTTATAACATACAGAAAACCGGCCTGCAGGCTGCTGTACCATGTTATAAGAAAACAAGTTGTACGATACTCCACACCTCCCTCCACACATCAGTTTACAGCAGCGTTGACAGAAAAAGCTATGAAGCTAGTAGCCTAACGTTAGGTGCTAGATGTACAGAAGCTAGTAACATTAGGTGCTTGATGTACAGAAGCTAGTAACGTTAGGTGCTTGATGTACAGAAGCTAGTAACGTTAGGTGCTTGATGTACAGAAGCTAGTAACGTTAGGTGCTTGATGTACAGAAGCTAGTAACGTTAGGTGCTTGATGTACAGTAGCTAATTAGTCCGTAGCTAATAGTTCACAGATCATTCTCACAGGCTTATTTTCTAAGAATGGATGCCACTAACTTACTCACCATACAGTACTTTACATGTGCAATTAGACTCCTCGATTTTGTCCTGATGAATTTCAATCAGGAGTTTATGAGGCGTCTCGTCTGTGCCTTCCGTATAGATTGCCAACAGCATCAACTCGTATGTTGTCACATGCTCTGTCCAAAATCCAAATCTCATCATCCTTGTATAAAATAGTTCAGGCCTTTCTGTAGAACTCTCAGACAAAGTAGTGGCATTTGGCAATTAACATGCAGCAATATTGTCAGGAATCCTTGAGTGAATCAACAGGTATATGCTATTCGGTGGACATTTTATTAACTTGGTCCATAGCTTGTGGGACATAGCAATGATAACTAGGGGGGGGCGGAACTTGCTGTCTGAATAGGAAAGGTCTATTGCTTCCACTTGGTTAACATGTCAATCACCCTGACTGTGGAAGTGAATATGATTCTGTATGTAAAGAACTACACCCCCCCATTCCTATTTCTGTCTCTATTAAACTGTACCCATCAATATGTATCTGGCCACTGTTCATGGATACGATGCCAGGTGAGTTTCACTGACAGCTAAGATATGGACATAGTTATGGTTCAACAAATGAAACAGCTCATGTTCTTTGTTGGGAAGGCTACACACATTGATATGGGCCAGGTGCAATCCTTTGATTGGTAACTGAAGGTCAATCAGCATGTTTGTGCTGACCGATGTCTCCTAGAGAAGGCCTCGGACCTATTTAGCGACTGTAGGTTTGTGATATTAGAACAACCAGGGAGTGATTCTGGAGTCTTGAAAATAATGGTTATTGCTAGTTTGTCTACTACAAGGGCGACGTGTTTTGACTTTGTCTTCCATGGATTCCACCTTATGTTTCAGCTCTACATTTTCCCGGAACAAGTTCTTGATTTGCATTTGACTGAACTCCAAGCTTGCTTTGAGGCTCTTTATCTTCTGCATTGTTGAGTTCAATATTTCCAATTTGCCAAGTCTGTTGTTTATGGACTGTAGCAAATTAATTTCGACCTCCACTGTTGACCAGCTCAGTGGCCTTGCGGTTAAAGTGTCCGCCCTGAGACCGGGAGGTCATGAGTTCGATTCCTGGTCCAAGTCATACCAAAGACTATAAAAATGGTACCCGATGCCTCCGTGCTTGGCACTCAGCAAGTGCAAATCAAGGGTTGGATTGGGGTTAAGTCCCTGTGACATACTAGCGTCATGTCCAGGGGGTGTAGCCTACTTGTACATCAACCTGCCTCACGCTACAGAAACAGGACATAGGCTCCTGCCCTATGGGCCACTAGGCCCGAGAAACATTGGTTCTCAAAAAGGCTTACTTACTGTTGTCAACGCATGCTCCGATGGAGTTTCCTCTCCACCTTGTTCTGTGACTGAGCACCTGATTTCTTCTTCTGTTTGCTAACGTTACGTTTCACAGACTTCTCCTGTGACATGTTGATATTGTCGTGATACTTTTCGATGAATTGCTCAAGCTCATTCAACTGTTTGAAAGGATCCAGCGTGCTTGTTCAAATGCTTTCATTCCAGCGAGTAGGCTAAGTAACGTAACGTATGGCCAGCCGATCATTAGCAAAAATATAAGCCCGGCAGTGCGTTCGGTTTTGTAACGACAATGACCGACTGGCCATACGTTATCCCACTTGTTACATGGCTACTTACCAACAGCATTAATGCATACAAAATATTGATTAGAATATAGCTTATGTTTATTTTGTTTCTGGCCTAGCTATACGGAAAAAAATATGTGAGAATATGTCTCAACCTCCTGGGACAATAAGAGCCATACAGCAGCTGTCCTGCCCGCTCCATGTCCTCTCTGCTGAGGGAAAGTATACTAAGAAAGAGAGTATCTTGACCTGGGATACAGGTTTAGATGTAGTTTTAATCACACAAGGGCATTTTTATCATCATTTGCACAAGAGTGCATGTAATCCAAGAATTCCCAATGTAAGCACCACATAAATAGAGCTGTGTAAGCGATCTGTTATGGAAAATCAACATTAATACCCTCGGGTTTTCAAATTGCATATGACTACAGTCCGAACTGCATAGATAAGCAAGCAAATCCAAGCTGCGTTCACATGAATGTCAGAAACATGTATGTGTGTGTGTGTGTGGGGGGGGGTGACAAATCACCCTCTTTTAATGACGCACGTCCAGCAGGTGTTAACGCCCTCCCCCCATTACGTTCACCTCTCGTTTGAAGGTCATAGGGGTCGCTCACTACCCATTCTAACCCGTCTCGGCGGTTATGGCTGCGCCGTCTTAATTGTGGCAGAGGGACCAGGCACGCGAGGAGCAGTCATAATGGACCACATTATCACCACGAATCCTCCAAGCAGGCCTCCTCGCCTCGTTGAGGGGGAAATGTACCTTCCAGCCTTTTAGCATCTGTATATGCTGCAGGAGGGGGCGGCGTGCTCCGGGGACGGCAGTAAAAGCTTATTATGACAGTCGATGTGTGTTGGGGGATGGGAACAGACAGGGTCCCGGTGTTCAGTAGCGCGCGCCTCTCCAGGGGTAATGAGGGGCTTGACAAGGAAGACGGCTTCGCTGCACACGGGCTCCTCGTCACACACGCATGCAGACACACACACACATTCACGCACACACGTGTACACACACGTGTACACACACTCGCGCACACGCAAACTTCAGTGGCTCATGGGAAGGCGAGCCGTCCTCGGTCGGCTGCCATCGCTTGTTGGGTTCAGCGCGGCCTTGAGGGCCGCCGCCGTCCGTCCGTCCGTCTATCCATCAAACACGACCCGGCGGCTTCTTCTCCGACGCCGCACGCCAGGGTGCGGCTAGCCACGGGTCATCAGCGGCTAATCCCATTCCCAAACAACCTTGTAGAAGACGCGCTCTGCTAATCAGCGAGGGGATCATAGATGGAAACTGCCGAGCGTTTGGGGGCGGGGTGGACCGGCGGTGGAAAACGCTGACTGCGTCTTTCGACGCGGGCGAGGGGGGCGGTGGAGGATCTCCCAGAGGGGGCCCCTCCCCACAATGAACACCCCCCACCCCCACCCTCCCTTCTACATAAGCGCGCACACACACTGTACGTATACAAGCCCTCAGGGCACAGTTAAAAATACTAGTTCTAAATGAAGTACAGGGCAATGTCCTCCGTAGTGAGCTGACATGTGGGGGTTGATGGTGAGATGGCGGTGTGTACAGTGTGTGTGTGTGTGTGTGTGTGTGTGGAGATGTGTGGATGTCTGTCCTTTATTTAGCCTGGGGGAAACCTTATGACTAGCAGAGGAGGAGGAAGGGGATGTCTCCAGGGGTGTCAGATGACGGACGGACGGGGGCTCCTCGTCGCAGTAGAACCCCTCTAGTGATTCCTCTGGCAGGTTCTGACATCCGGTAATCTAAGGCCCGCCGTTTTCCCATGACAGTGCGCATGACGATGGACATCTCACACTTTCCTCGTGACATATTTTGCTTCTCACTGGAAAATGTAGGGGGAAGGATCTCTGTCCATCTCCCCCACCGCTCTCTGTAAAGCGCATTGTGTCGTCTCTGTGTATGAAATGCGCCACACAAATAAAGTTTGATTAGATTCGACATATACTCTCTTTTTCCTCCCCAACTGCTTGCTGACCATATCTCTCTCGCTCTCTTCCCCAACCTCTCTCTCACCTGTACTTCTTTGTCATCTCTCTCTCTCTCCTTCCCTCCCTGACTTCCTGTATATCCGGCTGATAGCTGCAGCCTCTACAATGCCAAAAGCAGCCGGGACCGAGGATCTGATCTGCAGCAAAGTGGCTCTCGGCCACAGATAATCATAATCCTCCTTCAGAGTGGCCGGATCAAGACAACTCTTCTGTTAGTTTCAGACCCACGTTCTTCTCCTTTTTCTCCCCCTCTTGTGTTCGGACCGAGCGGGAAAGGCAGATAAGCCGGGTGAGATTATGTTGAGAGGGGATTGTTCATATTTCTGTCATATTTCTGTTGTTCTAAAAGACGGCTGATGTTCTCTGATCGCCGAGATCCAACTCTGTGATCCGGAGCATTTTCATCTGTGTGAGGGAATGTGTGTCATGGTGCAGAGACGAGGGTGCAATGCCGCAGAGCGAACCGCAAAGTCACCCGGAAGAAGAGGGAGAGGCCTCTTTTTTTCCCCTCCCCCCCCCCCCCCCCTTAAAATGATGAAGTGGTTCTTCAGTCCTTAGTTCGCCATGTCTCTCAGGGTGCACTCTGGGTACCCAGCGTCCCTAATGGGGGGCTGTCGTGACCGAGACCTACGGCGCCCGCTACTCTCCTTAACATCCCCTCCGGCCGCAAACCGCAGCCATTTATTATGCCGGGGGGCGGGGGGCACAGGGGGGGGGCACGCCGCCACCGCCCCCCAAGTCCAAAGACGCGGTCAGCGTTTTCCACCGTCAGCACTCCGCGGCCCGTGACAAATAGTCTTCGACCGTTACGTGCCCCCCCCCCCCCAACCCCCCTGTCCTCACGACCCCTCTCCCCAACATGCCCCCCAGAAGGGATACAGTAAGTCACATACTCTTCCACCTGGCAGGGTATTATGTTCATGAGAAGAGCTCCATTAAACCCAACCCCCCCATTCCCCCCACTCTACCCCCCGGGCCCTTCCCGTCAATGCTCCCCTGGGAGAGTTGATTAGCTCCTGGGATTTATGGGGCGGAATTCCCACTCGGAGCGCCGCGGTGGGGGAAAAGTGGAGCGGAGGGGGCGGCGGCTGGGATGAGGCAACGGACGATGACCCGGTCCCCCGCCTCTGTACGGCGGCGTGGTCGACCGGCGACCGCATGGGGGTCAATACGCTGGATGCCAGAGTGATGAACTGCAAATGGAGAACCAGCCCACAGGGGCCTGTGGAGCGGGGGGGAGGGGGCACGCTTTGGCCGGACTTGTCCTGGCTACGGAGAAGCAGAGCGAAGGCGCGCGCGACGTTTCTGCGCTCTCTCGCGCGCGTCCTGCCAGCCTGGCGTGGTCGGACAGGTAGGTGTGGAGACTTCCGACGGAGAACCTTCGCCCCGGCTGAAGCCAGCCGGTGTCGGCCGGGGTACGGCCGAGGTGCAGGTCAGGCCGGGAAGACGAGGCGAGGGGGGGGGGGGGGAACAAATTGTCCAAGGCCTTTATCTGGCGAGCGGTGCCGCTTTGGCGCGGTGGTGACTAATGGGCTCTTTGAGGGAGGACAGAGGACTTGAGTTTCAGGCCGCGTCCTGCCGGAGACCGCTGGAGGCAAAGATAAACAGAAAGAGGAGAGAGGGAGGGTGGTGTAGAAATAGAGAGAGAGAGAGAGAGAGAGAGAGGGGCAAAGAGTGGCAAGTGGGAGAGAGAAAACGGGAGGCACAAAGGAAGTGAGAGATGCAGAGAATGTAGGTAGAGAGGTACGGAGAGAGAGAGAGGGAGGGAGAGGCGGAGGAGAAGGAGAGAGAGAGAGAGGGAGAGGCGGAGGAGAAGGAGAGAGGGAGAGAGAGAGAGAGGGAGGGAGAGGCGGAGGAGGAGAGAGAGAGAGAGAGGGAGGGAGAGGCGGAGGAGAAGGAGAGGGAGGGAGAGGCGGAGGAGAAGGAGAGAGAGAGAGAGAGGGAGGGAGAGGCGGAGGAGAAGGAGAGAGAGAGGGAGGGAGAGGCGGAGGAGAAGGATAGAGAGAGAGGGAGAGAGAGGGAGGGAGAGGCGGAGGAGAAGGAGAGAGAGAGAGAGGGAGGGAGAGGCGGAGGAGAAGGAGAGTAGAGATAAGAGATAGGAGTTTCACCAGCCTCCCTCTGCAGGTCACCTGTGTGCTGCGCAGCCGCTTGACGCAGACCGGGTGCGTTCGTTATCTATCAGGGCCTTCGGCGGCCCGCTCGATATCCTGTAATCAAGACAAGATATTTCTGGAGTCATCGGCAGACGTTCTGCCCCAGCGCACGTCCTTCCCAGGGTCCTTGGCCCAGGCCCAGACCCGTTCCAACTCTGCTTCTCTCGATATTGGGCCCAGTGCTCCTTTATACCCAAGGCAGGCGATTGCTGCCATTAACCGGTAATTATAGGTCAGCTTTAGGGAAAGACTTGGATATACCATCACTTGCACTTTCTTTTAATAAAGAGCTTTGTTAACATGCTTACGTGTATGTGTATAATGTTATGTGTTTTTGTGTGGGTTTGTAGTGTTTATGTTTTGAAGCTGGACCTGAATTGCCCTCTGGGGACAATAAACCAGGATGGATCTCAGTGTTCTTAAAGGCACGTAGTTGACAAGAGAGTCAGCAATGTAGCTTGGTCCTCGCCTCTTAAGGGATATCATGAGGAGGACGTTAAAATCAGCTCTAAATGTTACTGGAAGCCAATGCAGAGCAGATAAGACTGGACTAATGTGCTCTCTCCTCCTGGTTTTTCAATAGTCGAGTTGCAGAGTTTTGTAGGATCTTAAGTCTCTCAGTGTTTTTTTGGAGGGAGGCCAGTGAAGAGTACACAACAGTAATCGAGTCGGCTTGAAATAAAAGCATGAATCAGTTTTTCTGCATCTGTTTGATTTAGAAATGGTTGTATTTTAGCTTTATCTGAATCTAGGATAACACCATGACTATCGTTTTGTTTAAGGGTCGATCAGTAGAATTTCACTTTTCTCCCTGTTTAGCTGAGCTTGAATTGAGTTGTTTGGGATTTTAGTGCGTTTGAGGGGGAAATCAGACCATCCGAATGAGGTGTCCTCAAACAAGCCTGGGAAACAATGAGTGCTTAGTTAACATGAAAAGCAAAGCATGGTTGGGTTTAAACCAACCAAATTGATTCTGAGTTAATGATCGTCATTGCATTCCCTTTAATTTCTAAAAAGATCTTTGTGCAGCGTTCGGTCGATAGGGGGTCAGGACTAGGGACATGCCAGGCGCTCTTGGCAGGTTATTGATTTGGCTGTGTGTTCTGTGGTGGGGCCTTCCATAGACACACTTTGTTTTAACAGATAGGAGGAAATCGTTAATCAAATACAGTACAGTACAGTACCAGGACTCCGTTTCACCAGAATCAAATCCCTTATCAACACAGAAACTGTCACAAACATGCACATACGCACACGCAGGCATGCCCATGTGTGCCTGCAGGCACAGGCACACACACACACACACACACACACACACACACACACACACACACACACACACTCACACAAACTGATTGTCATAAATATGCACGAACACACAGTAGCACACCCAAGAATGCCTGTGCGCGCACACATACACACTTGCATGACTCGCACACAAATTCACTCACACACACACACACACACACACACACACACACACACACACACACACACACACACACACACACACACACACACACACACGCACACGCTCCACCATTCCCCAATATGCACCCAGGCTGATGAAGAGATGTGCCAAACAGATGGGTCCCAATTCCAGAGCACACTGATGTGTCTCCAAAAGAGACAAGAAGCTATGCTGTGTGGACCTGTGAGGTAAATTGTGTGTGTGTGTGTGCGTGCGTGTGTGTGAATTTGTGTGCGAGTGATGCAAGTGTGTGTGTGTGTGTGAATTTGTGTGCGAGTCATGCAAGTGTGTGTGTGTGTGTGTGTGTGTCGGCAGCGTAGACAGAGCAAAGAGACAATTCACAGAGCTTTTGGAAAATAGAGATGCCATCATCATCAATCATGTGTGTCTCAGTCTAGCAGAGAGAGAGAGAGAGAGAGAGAGAGAGAGAGGGAGAGAGAGAGAGAGAGCGAGGGAGAGGCAGAGAGAGAGAGAGAGGGAGGGAGGGAGGGAGAGAGAGAGAGAGAGAGAAAGAGAGAGAGAGAGAGGGAGAGAGAGAGAGGCAGAGAGAGAGAGAGAGAGAGAGAGAGAGTGGAGAGAGAGAGGGAGAGAGAGAGAGAGAGGCAGAGAGAGAGAGGGAGAGAGAGAGAGAGAGAGAGGCAGAGAGAGAGAGAGGCAGAGAAAGAGCTCCCAAGTGTAACGGAGATGGAGCTGTTTTGGGGCGTGGCGGAGGAAGCCTCGTCCGTGCCGTCGTCCGCTCAGAGACGCCGCCACCTCATCCAGACTCATTAGGGGGCGGCAGGGGGGCCTTAAACCAGGGCTGGCGGCGCCAGGATGGTCCTGACCGACCCGTAGCAGGGAGAGTGAGGGAGGAAGGAGCGACGAAAAGAGAGAACATGACATCTTCAGAGGGGGGCGGGGGGGGGGGGGGGGCGACCACAGACGCAGAGGGGGGGGGAGGGGGAGGGGTTGGGTGCGGCGCTCCGGTTTTCACCTGGCTGCCTTCGTCTGAAGATCGACCGCCACGTCACCTCGCTGAATGTTTGCTTGTTTGCAATAGCTGGTTGCTACGGATAACCGGGTAAGCCCGACCCCTGACCTCCTCCTCCTCGCGAGGTCGGGGGAAAAGTTAACACTTAGTCAGCGTGTGACTCTGTGTCCTGACACCGACACTATATACCAGACTGCAGGCAGCAGCTGGGACTGGGGCACCCTTGACTTTAGTGTGTGTGTGTGTGTGTGTGTGTGTGTGTGTGTGTGTGTGTGTGTGTGTGTGGGTGAGAGTGTGAGAGTGTGCATGTGTGTGGGTGGGTGAGAGTGTGGGTGCGTGTGTGTCTGTATGTGTGTGTGTGTGTGTGCGCATGCGTGCGAGCATTGCGCGTGTGCCAATCATTCCAGAGGGGACCCCGGGATCAGAAAGGCCACATGACCACTGTAACCCGAGGCTAAGCCGGTACTGAATCATCTCCTAACCCCCTCCACCTCTGGCAGAGAGTTGGATTCAGCGAGCCTGCATGGCGTACTCACCGGCGGTCCTCGGGACCAGACCTCGGACTGCACTAATGATCAACCTCACAGGCTCATTACGGAGATCCAGAGACAGCGCTGGAGGTATCGGAATGGGATTACATCATGGGACTGGGATTACAGCATGGGACTGGGATAACAGCATGGGACTGGGATTACAGCATGGGACTGGGATTACAGCATAGGAATTTGGGTGAAACTGACCTGAGCCCTTGACTTTGTCAACTTGTTGCTCCACTCCTGCACTCACTGTGACACGAAACAAATGCTATCTTACGGGCATGAATACTCGACCCCACAAAGTCTTCTTCTTGTACCATCACTTTCCCGTGAAACAAACGTTGTGAACGTCAGGGTGCTTGTTTGCGGTAGAACAAGTCTTTCTCTTGTTCTTAAATATCAGGGGGTCACATTTGCCAGAGGCCCAACTGCAGCTTTTGTGTGGTAGATTAATTACACCTGATTGTAATTGCTTCTGGAGAGCGGCTTGATTGGGGTCATCCGCGGGTAATTGCGGTAATTGCGGTCAACCCCCCCCCTCCATCCCTCCTCCCGGTATCAGAGCAGAGAGGTTGCCTGCTGTCGGGGGTGAGGAGAGGATACAGACATTCTCGGCCAGGCATGACCTATCAGCGCATCCACCACACCGGTCCGACACCATGTACAGTACCCACTACACTGGTCCGCCACGTACAGTATGTGAAAATGATGTAAAAATAAATAAATAAATACAAAAAATCACGATAACAAACAGGTTGATGTGTTGACGTTAAGATCGATTGACTAAGATTACTTAGCATTACAGTAATTTATCACATGCTTTTGTCCAAAGCGACTTGCAATAATTGCATTTAACGCAGCATAGTCAGTGTACTACTACTCACCAGAGCTCAGAAAAAAACACCACATCAAAAGTCAGCTCCCGAAACCACATCCTGCGGAAACTGACCAACTCCAAGAGGGGAGCCAAAGCACACACATTAATAACTACGGCTTTGGCCTTGTGCTATTCCTCTCCGGAGTATGCGTGTCCAGTTTGGGAGAGGTCAACCCAAGCCCAAGAAACTTGACCTAGTGTTGAACAACACCTGCTGTCTGATCACTGGCTGCTTGGAGCCCCCCCAACCTGTGCAGCCTGCTGCTCCTCACCGGCATGGCGCCTGGCGAGAAGTTACCAGCCGGGTCGAGAGTTTGAACCCTGCAGAGAATAATGCAAAGAACTGTGTTAAGAACTGCGAGTGTCATATAACCGACACGCTTCAAAGTCACGGAAAGAAGTGAAGACAAGTGCGTCTCATTTCTAAGACGCCCGGTGACGTTTTTCCGGAGAACAGAAGTCACGCTGTCTGGAATGGAACCGAGCAGCTGTCGAATTTATTCGATTCCCTTTTCCGTTGAGCCTGTGAGGTGTCAAACCACAGATGCCGGAGCAGCGAGGAAGAAATACGACCCTATGAATATATATGATATATGAATCACATGCAATGAGGTCACATTGAGCAGTCTTTACATGAGCTACTCCTGTAGTGCTGATATGCGGAGAAATAGTGTGCTTGTTGGTCCAGTAGATCAAACGAGGGCAAACGGGTGCTAATAAGCTCCATCAGTGCCTCCATTTACAGTTGACAGGCTCCAATATCTTAGAAGAGTGTGTATGTGTGTGTGTGTGTGTGTGTGTGCGAGAGAGAGAGAGGGAGAGAGAGAGGGACAGAGAGAGCGCGCATGTATACTGTAGGTGTTTCGGTATCAGATGGCGCAGACCGAATCTGCAGCGGTTATGTCGGCTCCACAGAGATCGCGCTATTTACCTTATCTTTATACTGTATACCTCTTGTGTCATTTGTAAATTGTGTATTGTAGTTCTGTAATGAGCATATCTTGGAGCCGGCAGCAACATTTCACTGTGACTGAACACTGTACATTGCCAAAAAAAAAGAAAAAGAAAGAAAAATATCAAAGAAAATAAAAGTTGCACTTCCAATGGCCAAAGGGTCGTTGTTTTCCTGATACATTGGACTCACTCCAAGCTCACAAGAGAGTTTCTTATGTGTAACATGGCAGTAATACAGTCATGTCTGGTTTATTTGAAGCTCACCTCCTGGGAGATATGACGTTCTTTTGTATTGACAGATGTGGATGTTGTTACAGTGAGTCGAGGGTCGAGGTATGGTCTGATTGGCCATCCCCTCACAGCAGCTCTGAGTTTGAATTCTAACAGTGCATGGTTGGGTATAAAAGTCTGAGTTTGAATTCTAACAGTGCATGGTTGGGTATGAAAGTCTGAGTTTGAATTCTTACAGTGCATGGTTGGGTATAAAAGTCTGAGTTTGAATTCTAACAGTGCATGGTTGGGTATAAAAGTCTGAGTTTTCAATTTGTACTAAATGTCTTTTATTGTATGTATTGTATTTTATTTTACTGTATGTTTGTATGTTTGTGGACTGCGGATGCAAATTAGCTAATAGCTAAATCCAGCATATTTACATGTTTGTTCATATATAGAGCTCTATGTGTATGTAAACTTGTCCATTAATGAACATTGTCCCAACGAAATAAACAAATAAAAGTTGAAAAAAAAGAAAAAAAGAAGAAAGTTTGAATTCTAACAGAGGATGGTTGGTATAAAATGGAATGTAGCCCTTTATTCTTTCTCTTCTTCTTCCTTTGCTCATCTTTTAACTTTTTCCGTTCTTCTTTGGGCTCTCTCCTCATAGGCCTTGGCCATGAGTTCTCTCTCTCTCTCTCTCTCTCTGCCCTTAAATCGTTCATCATGACGGTAGAGTAGGGTAGGATGATAGGATCTGTACAGTTACTTTGGAACGTGTGGCCTGTAATTGATTTCAACTCATTTGCAATGCAATAATAATCCCTTTGACCATTCTTGCTCTACTTCAATGCATAACCATAATCAACTAGCCTTTTCACAATTGTGTGTGTGTGTGCGTGCATGTATGCGTGTGTATGCGTGCATGTATGAGTATGAGTGTGTGTGAGAATCAGGTCAGTATTCCTCTGTAATCATGCCCCAACATCCTCTTCTTCCTGTGTGATGAATGTGTTTAATCACGCCGTCCCAGCTTTGACCTCTCAAGGCTACAGTACATACATGCATACAGACAGCAGAGCGTAGAGGACGAAGGTACACAGCCCCCCAGGCTCTCCACAGCCCCCCAGGCTCTCCACACTCTGGCCGTCCAGCGGGGCCGGGGGGGGGTTCTGAGGGAGAGGAGGGGAGTAGGGGGCAGAGAGACAGGAGGGGGGGGTTCTTAGGGAGTGGAGGGGAGTGGGAGGTTCTGAGGGAGAGGAAGGGGAGGGGTTCTGAGGGAGAGGAGGGTAGGGGGCAGAGGGACAGGAGGAGTGAGTGCGGGGGTGGAGGAGAGGGGCTATAGTGGAGGTGAGGGGGGTATTACTGTAGGGTAGACATGTATAACTGTAGGGTAGACATGTATTACTGCTGGGTAGACATGTATTACTGCTGGGTATACATGTATTACTGTAGGACAGCCATTCCCAAACTGTGAGGCCTAAGAAATTCAGGGGAGGCGCGGAGTGATAGTTAGAAAAAAAAAAAGAAAGTTAAACATTTTTTATTTTTGAATTTTCTATGGTATTTATGAATGAAACGTGATTTTAAAGGTCAGAAAATAGAAATAAATAATGGGAGAGATGTATACTAAATTTGTGGATAGTACAGAGAGAGCCTCCCCCCGCAGGCATGAATGTATTGTGCGAAAACTAGCAACAGATGCCACCGAGCTAACTTAGCTGTGTAACGTTATGGGCTAGCTAACGCTGCCTTGCAAAATGGACAAATTTGGGGGGTTGGGGGGGCGCAGGTGTGTCACTGTTTTCAGAGGGGAGGCCCACATTGATGGAGTTTGGGAACCCATGCTGTAGGGTATTACTGTAGGGTAGACATGTATTACAGTAGGGTATTACTGTAATTACTGTAGGGTATTACTGTAGGGTACACATGATGTATTATGGTTGGGTATTACTGTAGGGTAGACATGTATTACTGTAGGGTAGACATGTATTACTGTAGGGTATTACTGTAGGGTAGACATGTATTACAGTAGGGGGGGGGGGGTCATATGATGGACCCCCTGAAGGGAAGACATGGACTGACAGAGTCTTACTTCCTAGCGGCTGGAGGAGAACTCCATTAAAGACGCAGGCGTGCCATGTTAACAGAGCACGTCCAGGGTGGTGCTTCTACAGTATGATGGAGGAGCGTAGAGTGTGTTCTGGAAGGTTCCAGGGCTAATTAATCTTATAATTAAACAGCTGTCACCGAGGCTCAGAGGGGGGCAATGTGGGAGCTCTCTCCACTACCTCATTTACTACAGATGATCTGATGTATGTACAGCAGTATACTACAGTATGTACTGTAGTATGTACTGTATTATAGTATGTATATGTATTGACTGGATTTAACTTCTGAAAGTGATTTGGAACTACCGACTCCTCTAGAATAGGCTGATTATATTCCTCTTACTGTATAGATTACTAGTGGCTGTAGTCAGGCATATGGTTTATGCATACTAGGAATGTGTCTAGGGTATTTTCAGTTCATTTCATTTCAAACCTTTATTTATACTGGTGAAACACTGAGGTTTCCCTTATGTACAGTTTTGTCTCAGGTAATGGTGCAGTGATGGAGACGACATTAGAAAAAGGTGCAGGACAGGACATGACAGTGCAAATACAAAGAACCAAATAAAAAGAAAAGCACAAATACGCAATATATACAGAATGAAGTGTAGTGAGCATATATACAGGTGCACCCCAAAAAATTTGAATAATGTGAAAAAGTTAATTCACGTCATTTAAATCAAAAAGTGAAACTTGTATGTATTCTAGATCCATTACACAAAGTGAAATATTTCAAGCCTTTTTTGTTTTCAGTATGTTTAGTAAGTTGATTTATACACTCAATACTTGGTCGAGGTATTTGCACAAATTATTGCAGAAACCTGGAGCGCGGCATGGAGGCAATCAGCCTTTAAATATTTCACTTCATGTGTATCGAATCTATAATTGAAATCAAAAAGTTTCACTTTTTGAATTAAATTATGGAATATAATGAGCTTTCCACAATAAAGAATTTTCGGAGATGCGCCGGTAGTGTGTGTGTGCAGTGTAGTGTGATGTGATGTGTGTGTGATGTTTTATATATACAGTACAACGTGTGTGCCGTTGTGAAATGTGGTACAATCAGCAGTTGTATGCAAGTGGTGCAAAGGGTATAGAGTTGGGGGGTGGGGGTGGGGGGGGCATCGAGCCTTGTTGATAAAGCTGCCATCTTCAACGAGATGTGTGTAGGGGTGAAGACAGCTTTCTTCTCAGGAAATCATCAAACGTCATTTGATTTCAGATAATGTAAGGAAGCGTAAGGATGAATTGAAGCTGACAGACTGATCTGTTCTGTCTGTGCGCGGCGTTCCCTGTAGGAATAAGCAGACAGCACGCAATCTCATCAGTCTGGGACCCATGCAGAGCGAAGCATGTAGCCACTACACAGAGAACACACAACCAGGAGCACTCTGGTCACAGGGCCGCCTCAACACAGGGTAACAAAACACACACATACTGTATACACATACACACATGTACGGTACACACACATGCGCAGACACACACGTCCGCAAACACACACACACACGTAAACAAACATGATACATGATGTGCAGTATACCGTCTGTGTTTCCCATGCTGCACAGTCGGCCGGCCGCTCCGCCGGGATTTCCAGGGACGCGGTCGCGGAGTCCTCGGGTTTCGACAGCGCGGGGGAAGTGGAAGTGACAGGACCTGGCACTGCGCCAGGCTGCCGGCGCCCGGAGGATCTAATAGGTTTGTACACCTGTGAGTGGCCTTGTCCCCGTCCCATCCAATCAATCACGTCCTTCAGTACTATCAACCCAGACAAGATCAAGTCCTTACTTAAGTGTGTGTGGGGGGGTGGGGGTGGGGTGGGGGGGGGTAATACAAATAGAACAAACAAGCATCTGGATGAAGAGGACGCCGAAGGAAACGTGGAAAGTGTTGGACGATGCTAGAAAAGGTCCGGGGTCCTCGGGGAGGTAGATCGGTGTACGTGACATTTTGAATTGAGAAAACGCCCCGCTTGAGTCATCTGCGTCGTATAATAGCCGTCGTTTGGCCGTAAAAAGCGAAGCGAAGGCAAGCGATGCATCCGGACACTACCCGTCGTCTGAACACTCCCTGTCCCAACCTGGCAACCCGTGACTACGGCCACTTTCTCTCCTCTCCCACCCTTACATGTGTTCCATCCGCATCGGGGGGGGGGAAGCACTGAGGCTACCTGTGTGAGGCTGCATGCTAACATACCGTGGCGGGGATGGGGGGGTGTGACGGGTTGGTCTCCACTCCTCCGTCCCCCTCCGCACCTCCGAGAGGGGAGAGACCCGCCCCGGGTTGCCAAGGTTACCGCCAGAGTCACATACGTACGTGCAGCAGGTGAGCCAAGCCCCTGAACGGGGGGAAGGGGGGGGGGGCTGTGAATTCATTTCGGCGTAGAGACCTCATCCCTCACTCCTCATCCCTCACTCCTCATCCCTCGCTCCTCTCCCCAGGTGAGGCGAACGCTGCTGTGATGATGGTGATGATGAGACAAGGCCGCGTCGGAATTGCGTCCGGGCCGAAATATCCGGGAATTCTCCGGGGTGCCCTTGCCGCGGCTGTTCTGTCGGTGCGGGTGCCGTTGCTGTTGGGTGGGTGGGGGAGGGGGCGTTTGATGACCCCCCCCGCCGCGTGAAGGTCTATGACACCTAATAAGACTCTAATCCGGTTATTGGCCGGGCAGGCAGGGCGGACAGCAAGGCTACACCTGCAGCAGCACCTGGCCTCGGCGTCTCTCATGCTTGACCGTCGGCATAACAATGATATCTTTGTGATGTCCCCGGAGTCTCTCTCCCCCCCTCCCTCCCTCTCCCTCCCTCCCTCCCTCTCTCCCTCTGCCTAGCAACAGGGGGAGCAACAGCCTGAGTCCTCGCCCGCCTCAGAAGAAAGGCAATTAGAACAATGGAAAAATACCTTTCTGCTTTTCTCCTCCAAGGTCGCCACAGGTAACCTTCCACGAAGCATCTCCCGAAGTCCCAAACTATGTCAACGGTAGCTTCGGTCGGGATTGTTATCCAGGCATGTGCGCCAATGAATCGACACGTGACGCTGACAAACATTCACAGCACAGTCTTGGCCTTGACTAAGGCACCTCTCGCACAACGGTCTATTAAAAATCGTGACTGATTTCGAAATCGGGCTGTGTCACGCTCATAAGGAGAATCTTAACAGATGTTCTTCTCGCGAGTCTCAAACAAGCACACACGACATTATGAAAATAATAGCTCGTGACACTCTACAGGATATTATCGTGCCCAAGGGAGCAACAAACCACTGCTATCTCGCTTAAAACAGCGATGTAATAATGTAAATCAAATATGTTTGATATTATCAGGGCTGCCCTGATGGATCTGCGAGCCGATCAGGAGATTAAAGATTGAATTTGTAAACCTCCGACATTACAAGAAAATCTGGACCAGCGTTCCAGATCAGATTTCTCCTCCAATTGTCGGGAGGGGTGAATCGGGGATAAATCGGACCCAAAATCCTATAGTGTGAGCCCGTCATAGCTGGGTGAATCCAGGAGAGTGACTCAGCATAAAGTGGGTAGGCGCTCCAGTGGGTTGGTGAGTTGGACCACGTCGCTGAAGTTAAGCAGCGTAATCATACCCCCCCCCCTTTAGCTGGCGCGAGGGCTGTTCCGCAGCCCTCCGTTTGCTCTGGCGAGGCGTCCGGCGCCACATGGCCCCGAGCTGGCAGCCGGGCCCCGGACCATGGCCCGGGACCAGCTACAGGGTGTGCCCTTTGAGCCGTGCACTAATCACCTCCCAGGGCCAGCGGGACCGTGTACCTGCCCGCTGCCACGCCCGCCCACCCACCTGCTCACCCACCTGCCCCACGTCTCTGTGAAGACCCACTAACAGACACTTCCTCTGCCTCGTACCTAAAATAGGTACTCGACTACTTCAGTCTGCACCGGGGTTCAGCCTCCAGACGCCCATGCAGGTGGCAGGATTTATTCCCGCTTTTAACTCACTGAGCGGTTCCTCACAGCCGCGGAATAGGAGTCGTTTCAATTCCCACTTGTGTCCCGGCTGAAGTATGATGAGAGCGTTGCTACTGGAGGGATTGCGTCTGTTTAATCAAACAGATGAATCCATGTCTTTGTTCGGCTGCCGCGGGAAGCTGAGGGGGGTGACCGTCGCCTGCTGTCTGCCCAAACGGTCCGCTTCTATTGCTGCTACTACCGTAGAGTCTGTAAACTTCAGCTTCCGCTAAAGTAATACTATTAGTATAAAGTCGCACTATATTGTCGGATTCATCAAACTTACCATATACACAGTATACTGCAGCATCCAAAAGTTTTTTTTTTTTTTTTTAAAGCAGCACACGCACCATCTTAGGTTCGGACCGATCGAAGAGGCTCCTTTGTTGGCTTTCCACAGTTGGACGTGGAAAATAAATGACCTCCTCTCTGTATCATTACGGAGGGGTATCGGAGACCGAAAGCGAGAAGGCCGGTCCTCGGCAGAGCGCTGCCACAAGTCGGAGGAGAGGAGGCCAGCGTGGCCGGCCTGGACGGAGCCGTCTCCTGACCCCAGCTTTCCCACAGCGTTTGGTCATGGTACACCAGTGATCGATGGAGCTATTCTTACCCCCCCCCTCACCCCCCACCACCGGCTCTCGTTATGCACACAAAGTCAGACACTAAAAATAAGAACCGGCTTCTCAGGACGCTGTTTGTTTTCAATGCCAACGGGGGGTGGGGGGGGAGGGGGGGGTTGATGGCTGTTTCATCAGTCAGCCAGGCCCCCCGCTGGCCTGATCCCCCCCCTCCCCCCCAGAGAGTGGGCCATGTCTGTCTGCGCTGGCTGACGTGCGTTGCAGCTTCATACATGGGGCTGTGTAAGGTAGCTATATAATGTGAGGAAGAGGAACATTCTGGATGGCTTATATGCACTAGCATGCCAGACACCAAGAGGAGATGGGTGATACACATGGTATCGGCTGGGACATCTAACACTCTTGATGTTGTTGTTGTTTCCGGTAGCAGTAAGTATCTCTTCTTCCAGAGGATCCATCCTTAGCGTGGGTACGTAAAACGGGGCGTCGCACGGCGATGACGAGAAGCGCCGGGGCATGAGGCGTGTCACGCCGGACGCCCTCGGACGCCGTGCGGGCTCCTCCCCTCCAGCAGGGAAACCAGCTCCCGGAAAACGTCTGGCGCCGTGCGCGCCATATTGGCATACCTACTGTCCCGCCCCCGAGAAACCACCACGTCCTAGTGATACACCACACGCCTCCAGGATACGAACTACATCCCCCATGTTTTCACAGAGGTACTCCGCTAACACCGACTGGCTACGCAAATTAGACTCATCAGTATGGACCCTCATAATAACGCCACACCGGGAGCGAAATCATAATAATAACTGGGGGATGTTTTAATGGATTCTGCATTGGCTGTGTAATGATGGGCCTTTCTCCGTGAGTGGGTAAGTGCATGTGATTATGTCCTGGGGGGGGGGGGGGGGGGGGGGGGGGGGGGCAGTGGTGGAAGGGGATGAAAGTGGGCGTGTGTGTGTGTTACAGCCAAGAATGGTCCTAACTGAATGAATATGTCCAGCTAAAATGAGAGGATCCTGGCACAGTCAAATCTCTAAACAAGGATCAGTGCACACACACACGCACGCACGCACACACACACACACACTTCCTCTGACAACCGTCGTCGCTGTTCCTCTCTCACGATAGCATCCCCGTCCGTACTGTGATGTAGACGCCGGAGAACGCATCTCTCGCCTCTGGGCGCATCGCTCATCCTTTGCTATGTAAATGACCTCCATGTGTTGCCTTTGATCGTGCTTCTCCCTACGCGCTACGAGCACCGGGCCGACCCAGACGAGGCTACAGAGGAGGTCCCGCTACCCGGGCTCTGTTCCTGCTGAAGCCTGGCGGGTTCTGCCCGGATCTGGGCAGGGAGCTGAGATGTGGGGCTCTGGCAAGCTGCGTTCCCCCCCCCCCCCCCCCCCCCCCTCCGCCCCCACCCGGAGGCGTGGAACATGGGGCTCAGCTCCCGGAGCATACAGTACAGTCTCCACATATTTCACACACGCGCACGCACGCACACACACACACACACACACACACACGCGCACACACACACACACGTACGCAAGCACGCATGGTTTTCCCACATGTTCCAGTACGCATATAGGATCCATGGGCGCATTTCATTTACTGGCTTCATGCAGACATGCACACGCACACACACGCACGCACACGCACAAACACACACGCGCTTATCCCCAGCGCTGGAGTGTGTGTGTGAGTGTGGGGCCTCTGTAGCTCCTTTCCTGACGGGATTATTCCGAGGCTGTGCTCACTGACTGATCCCTCCCTTGTTCTCTGAACCTCAGTACGCTCCTCCAGCTCTCCACACCTCCATTACCTCTCCCTCCGTTCCACCTCTCCCCCCCTCCTCCAGCTCTCCACACCTCCATTACCTCTCCCTCCGTTCCACCTCTCCCCCCCCCCCCAACGCTCCGTGATGCTAAATCTCCCTACGCTGCGCTGATGTTATAGGACGTGCACACACAATAGCGCTGAACGGCAGAGGCCATGAGATGTCCCCGCCTGAAAAACTGCACCTCGCAGCTGAAGGGAGCTTCTTCTACCGCGCCGGGGTCACCTTTGGTGCCTCGCTGCTAATATTCGGTCCGCTCTGAGTGAACTGTTTGGTGTTATTTCTCCAACCTTTTCCCATCTGTAGTGTGACGGGTGCGTTGGTCGGAGAGGACAACAGGTCAACTATAGCAGAGAAAAAGACGCACGCACGCCACGCACGCCACTTATATAGCGCTTTCATCCAAAGCGCTTTACGATGGCCTCTTATTCACACATTCACACGCACATCCAAGGCGGCAGCTGCCATGCAAGGGAGCTCACTGGGAGAAATTTGGGGTTCGGTGTCTTTGCCCACAAGGACACTTACAGTACGACATGTGGAGAGAGGAGGAGCCGGGATTCGAACCGCCGAACCTCCTGAGCCACAGCCTACAGGACCTCGGTCTCATACATACAGAAGTTATAGAAAAATCCCCCTGTTGTCTGTTTAGTACCGCAGGGCTGGAGTCTTTGTGAGCGTAATGCATTCCTTCCTTCAAAGGCAACGGCGGTCAAGCGTGCAATCTCCTAATGCATCCTGGGAGGGAGACAGGATAGGGCTGACCGAGCAGGGAGATGTGTTCCGTTGTGCCGGCTTCTCGATCTGTGGCTCGGCCATGACAATCAGTAGGCCTGTCACTCAAAGAGCTGCTTTTGATCGTGTGTGTGCGCGCATGTGTGCGTTGGAGCCCGTTTCTGCAACATGACAATCAGTAGGCGTTTCACTCAGAGAGAACTGACAGTCACCTTGATCCAGTTGGCAGCGTACCAAAGACTCGGGATGTTTTCGCCCTGACACAGCGGAATGGGGTGTGTTCCAGCATAAGACAGTGTGTCGTATATCGGGAGACAGCACCGTGCAGTTATTACTGTTACAGTGTAAACAGAATCGTTGGCATACTTTCACAAGTTTTCACTGCGGGAGCCTCATTAGCTCTTGGAAATGGCAAAGAACAGCAGGGTGGTGAAAAGGACCGTGTTGTGAGAATCACAGCCCACCGTTAAAGGAACTAGAACATTTAGAAGTATCTCTTGTCAGTTACGATTGGTGCTAATCCATAAATAAGTAATCAGCTATCAAATAAATGAAATTAATCATGGACAAATTATTCACAAAATATTGCTAACTATTAAACGTAACAAAACTGGCAGACTCATGCTACCGCATCAGGTTTGTGTATAAGTTGATTGACTAATTGGGACAGAATTCCTTGTGATGGGATTGAACGAGATCCCTCGTTGCTTGAAATCAAGTTAATGTTCAAAGGCCAGGAAACAAAGGTTGTTAACTAATCCTAGCATTTTAATGACCTTAATTAAAAATTAAGGCGTGGACGCTGAGGGATTTATTCCAGATTAAACAAGGTCCTCAACCCCAGACCAAGATAATGGGGAATCCCACTTACGCAGCAACCAATTATCTCTTCACAAAGAGTTACCAAAGTCCTTCATAGTTTTCTTCTCACAAAGAAAATAATGGGGATGAAGTTCGGCAAGTCGGCGATTGGTGCACATAACAAGCAATGATAGGTCCACCGACTGTATGACTCACAGTTAACAACCTACTGAATAACAAGCTATGAACAACATGAAATATGGCATGCAGCATTGAGTTCATACATACTTCATAGCTCATAAGCATATTTGAGACGGCTGAAGGGGAGCGATGATGCGGGGGGAGTGAGCGTACGTGTGGAGGCCCCCCTGTGGATCCCCATGGCTCAGGGCCTCTGGGGGCAGCGGGATGAGAACATGGATCTCCTGCAGGGGGGAGAGACCCCCCTCCCCACTACATTAACCTTGATATGGAAAAGCTCTCCTCTGTAGGCTGTCAATATGCCATAAAACACAAACAGTGAAGTCAATGCTGAATTGTCACGCTAGGTGTTAGGATATAGATACAGTAAGCAGAAAGAAAATGGGAAAAGTGACCTAGTCTAAAATGTATTTAATCATGATAGGAATCATCCTTAAACTTGAAATGTAACAATAATTGAATGATTTATTCATGATCAACGTAATTTATTCAGAGATATGTGGTTGTTTATTTATGAAGTACTACCATTGATTCAGATATGACATCCGTAGAGGAAAACATCTAGTCAATACTTTACTTTTCATTTATCATACAACTTTCTAAATTACAGTGTGCACTGAGCCGTTTTGCTATCTTTGCCATTTAATAACTGGTGAGGTAACACACAGTAAAAAAAAAAACTATCCAAAAGTTGATTGTTATAAAATTAACAAATATATCAAAGGTTCTAATGCTTTTTTTTTTCTTTCTTTTTTTTAACAATATCAATAAGTATAATATTGCAGTATAGTATAGTGTTACCGGAACATACTGTAATTGCAACACCAGCGGTGAGCTCCTTTCCTTTGCCTTCCATGACATTTGTCAAACAACTCAACATTTATTGCCAGGTATAGCTTACAAGTATGACTTATTGCCTCGCATGGCTCTATAAATCCACATCGGAGGCAGGTGACCCCATCAGACTGGATCATTCTACTCAAATAGAATATAATAGAAAGTTTATTTGCCTTGTGTAACTAGTACAGATGCATTGGAATTCTTGTCATCTCTTGTCCTTACAGTTTCCTATCAGTGCTAATCAGTTCCTCATTCCTACATACACAGCTAGACATTGAAAGGTTCCCAAACAGGAAATGTACTATCTGTAGTCTACTTTATCAGTCTCAGTATCATCCTCATCTACTTATCCCATCCGATCATTGATGACTGTGTCTGTGTCCATGATATAGGCAGTGCAATTAAATAACATTCAAGTATACAACTGTGCAGTCAGTTGTTGTTGTATCTTGTATAGATGTGTATTGTCTGCTACTAGTCTACAGTATGCTGATGGTGGGTTGGTATTACTAGTCTACAGTAGACTGATGGTGGGTTGGTATTACTAGTCTACAGTAGACTGATGGTGGGTTGGTATTACTAGTCTACAGTAGACTGATGGTGGGTTGGTATTACTAGTCTACAGTAGACTTATGGTAGGTTGGTATTACTAGTCTACAGTAGACTGATGGTGGGTTGGTATTACTAGTCTACAGTAGACTGATGGTGGGTTGGTATTACTAGTCTACAGTAGACTGATGGTGGGTTGGTATTACTAGTCTACAGTATGCTGATGGTAGGTTGGTATTACTAGTCTACAGTATGCTGATGGTGGGTTGGTATTACTAGTCTACAGTAGACTGATGGTGGGTTGGTATTACTAGTCTACAGTAGACTGATGGTGGGTTGGTATTACTAGTCTACAGTAAGCTGATGGGTGAGTGGTTGCCTCAGGCTGGAGGGGGGGAGCTATGGGCCGTAGTCATGCTACAGATGCACAAAATCTTAGAGAGAGACGGCCATTGAAATAGCAAGTCTGACATTTACAAAAACTCACCGGGAACGTGTGCACATTTGTGTGACAGAGAAAAGAGAAGGGAGAGAAGAAAGACAGACACAATGTGTGTGTGCGTGTGTGTGTGGTGGGGAGGAGAGGGGGGCATGCATGTTAGGGGTTAAGAGCTCAGCGGATATAGGAAATGAGGTAGGCTAGCCACAGACTGCCTGATCAAAATTCCTTAGAGGCTGACTGGGACTGCAAGTGTGAAGACTTCGGGGTGAGTCAGAGCACAAGTCTGTTAGGCTACAGTAACACAGGGACCAGAATGTTATCCCTCAAAGCAAACAGACAACCTTGGTTCTATTAGTCTGTTGTTCAACACCTTTTACAGAGAGATTTAAATGTGCTTGCAACAAGAATAAACATTGCCAAAGACACTGAACTCTATGCAGACATAATACATCATATCTACTGCCTACACGCAGATATTGGCAAGGGGTTGTATTGATTATGTGAGTGACAGTCAGCCTATCTACATGTGTGAATGAGGCTTTGAATAATACACATTATGATTGAGATAAGCTACTGTTAGCTCAATCAACCATCACTATGCACAAATGCATTTCCCCTGAAACAACTTTAAATCAAGAAAATGTATTTTGGCCTGACAGCATCATCACCACCAATTGGCATCGAGACGTTTCTGATTTATTGACCTAGCCTACATGAACTGTCAAGGAAAACATTTTCTGAATGAAGTTGCCCCTGTCACTCGCACGGTAGACATGTCAAACGGTATTTTTATATGTCATATTTTTCGCTAGCTCTCTCTTCAGCTGTTCCCTCGGGCATTCCATGGGAAAAGAAACTTTCCTTCGGCCCTGGGAGAAATCCGGTTATTTTCGGGTGTTTACGTCATACGTTTATGCTCCGTCCCAGAACTCGCCCCATTTCGACCGACTCTGAAGAAACTGTTGCAGCGGTGTTTACTTTGAATTTGACTTGTTTTAAGAACTTGTGCCATGTCCGAAACTCACGAAATGATTATCTCTACCGTAGTTTTCCAGGCGTTTGAGTTGTCCAAATACACTGTGTGAATGAGCAAATATATGAAAGGGCATATTCAATGCGCTAAAAATGACAACGTGCCAAAACACAGCCTCCCGATTAAATACGAACGCAATGAAGGCTATTACACGGTTGTCGTGCTACACGCAACAATGTCGAGCTGTTCAAATGCCTTTACGCACAACTTATGAACACATTCAACCCAAAGAAAACGCCAAGATGAAACATCAGCATGGTCGTGTCTGAATATTGGCTGCATGACATTGCAATCCCCCCTTCTATCGTCCGAGGAAGTCATGTTCTACAGGTAGCATAGGCTAATCATATTTGTAACACCCAGCTATTTATTGGAAAACAATATTGGTGAATAGCCTACGATTTGTGTTTGTTGGACTATTGAAAGTTGTTATAATTATGTATAGCACACACAGCCCTGGTCAGGATTTCAAGGCATTCCATTATTGTTGACAAAGCGCGTAATGTGTCCCTAATGGCTTTAGAGGTGTGAATTCACTCGAAAGCAAAATGTTACATTTTGGATACTCAAACGATAACCTTGAACCACTATCCCGAGGACAAAATATTGCATCAGGTACATGGCTGTTTTGATTCAAACATGATGTGTATGTTATAAATATAATAAATCGTGAACTATGCAAATAATGATGACTGTGATCATAATATGAATGAAGCATGTGTGTGTTTATGTGTGTCTTTGTATGTGCGTGTGTCTGTTCCTACTCAGCGAGAGAGCGTCTACACGTCAGTTTGGGGAGGGCATTGCTGCTTAAAATGCTGTGAATGTGACAGCCAATCGTCCAGACTATACCAGCGTGGGGAAGGCGATGGGAGAAGCCGAGCGCACAGGAGGGAAAATGCGAACAAAAACAGCACATCCGCAGACGCGAGACTGACACAAAAGAGCGACGCAGAGGGGAGACGCAGCCCGCCGATGTTCCACAAGTGATTGGACTTTTTTTGTTTGTTTGTTCCCAAAAAAGCGTGGACAAAAACGCACGGATAGAGAGGGGGAAAGGCACGACGCGGACACTAGCAGGGGCGCGAGAAGCCTTGCCCTTTGGGGAGAAAGATGACAGTAGTGCCCGGAGAGAACCTGGATGAGACTGTGGCACTTGCAGCCCTGTCCCAAGATGCTTATGACCCGGAGAGGGGGGACCAGGAGTGCTGCGAACGGGTGGTTATCAACATCTCCGGGCTGCGCTTCGAGACCCAACTGAAAACGCTCGCCCAGTTCCCCACGACCATACTGGGGGACCCGAGGAAGAGAATGCGCTTCTTTGACCCGCTGAGGAACGAGTACTTCTTCGACAGGAACCGACCCAGCTTCGATGCCATCCTCTACTATTACCAGTCCGGAGGGAGGCTCCGGAGACCCGTCAACGTGCCAGTGGACATATTTATGGAGGAGATCAAATTTTACGAATTAGGAGAGGATGTCATCGAAAATTTTAAAGAGGATGAGGGCTTCATTAAGGAGGAGGAGCGCCCGTTGCCAGACAATGAGTTCCAACGGCAGGTTTGGCTTCTGTTCGAATATCCCGAGAGCTCTGGACCTGCCAGGGGAATAGCAATAGTTTCTGTGTTAGTTATTCTGATATCGATTGTCATCTTCTGCTTGGAGACACTGCCCGAGTTTAGGGAGGATGGCAAAACATATGACCACGACCAGGTTGTATTGAATGGAACGGTGCGCGCCAAGAAGCCAAATCCGTTCACGGATCCGTTCTTCATCGTGGAGACGCTCTGCATCATCTGGTTCTCATTCGAGCTGCTGGTGAGGTTTCTCGCGTGCCCGAGCAAGCCCGCCTTCTTCAAAAACATCATGAATACCATCGACATTGTGGCAATCATGCCCTACTTTATCACACTGGGCTTGGAGTTGGCGGAGCACCAGGGGAACGGCCAGCAAGCGATGTCTCTGGCCATCCTGAGAGTCATCCGCTTGGTCCGCGTATTCAGGATCTTCAAGCTCTCCAGACACTCGAAAGGTCTCCAGATCCTGGGGAAGACCCTCCAAGCCAGCATGAGGGAGCTGGGGCTGTTAATATTCTTCTTGTTCATAGGAGTCATCTTGTTTTCCAGCGCCGTGTACTTCGCCGAGACCGACGACCCGGACTCTGGCTTCAGCAGCATCCCCGACGCGTTCTGGTGGGCGGTGGTATCCATGACTACGGTGGGGTACGGGGACATGTGTCCGGTCACCATCGGTGGCAAGATCGTCGGGTCTCTGTGCGCCATTGCCGGGGTGCTCACTATCGCGTTACCCGTCCCTGTCATCGTCTCCAATTTCAACTACTTCTACCACAGGGAGACGGAGCACGAGGAACAATTCACGTACACTCATGTAACATGTGGCCAGCAGCAGCCCTCGTTCGGTGAATTCAGAAAGAGTGACAGCAAACCGTCACTCTCCAAATCCGACTTCATGGACTCTGAAGACGTAGACTCAATCAAATATACAAACTGCAGCCCGCATAAAGCGTACAAGGCAAAGCTTACTGATGTATGACTGTCCGAATTTTACGCATCAGTGATAAACACTGCAGAAACGTGCATTTCTTTCCGTGAGTAGCCTGCATACATTCTGCGCTCTGGCTTGAGTAGATGGGCAAACCCTTATTTCTGGCATCCCTATAATGCAAAATAATTATTTAACAGATTATCATAACATTGGATGGACCGTGGTTTGTGAATTCACCATTTCCCCAGAAACAGTCTTCCATTTGCGCTCATCTTTGTTGGAGGTGCAGATATAGGAAATGACATAAGCAAAGCATCAAAAACGAGCACCGCGCGTAGCACTTTATTAATGTACTTACTAGTAATGCATAATTTATTAACATGATTGCAGGTTTTGTGGTTTCAAAAGTTTACATTTGACTTGCATGTTTGGCGTAGAAGATGATTGGACCAGTTTGTCTAAATTATAAAATTAGACTCAATTTCAGTCATTGTTATCATGGCAAATTAATGATTCGACGGTCTGAAAGGCCTACCCCTATTATTTCATATTAACTTAACTGTCACGCATTTTGCATTTGGAACATAAAGTAGCCTGGCACCGCTGCCTGTGTCCGCTATGAGGAATTAGCTGATCGCTGCAGAAACAAATGAGTGGAAACACTATCTGTGATGTGTCTTCTTTTGGTGACGCACGGCCACATAAATAACTGGCAGTAGCCTAAAAGGTGACCAAGGGTAGACAAACATTTATTTTGTTTATCGAATTGACCTCTAGGCAATAATACAATTAATATGGTTCAAAATATAGGCTCAGTTGTCACTTTTAATAGATAGCAATGAATGGGTCAAACCCAAAAGGATTTAAAATATGAAAACGTTGGTAATCTTGTTTACAAAATTGCGTTGTATTTATTCATAGGCCTACTTTACCACCAGATGTAGGCTAAAGCAGGCCATTTTGCGCATGGTGCGCTAGAAAAACGTCATCAAACCGAGGCTCCTCCGATTGTGATTGAGGCAGCCTTCTATTTTGAAACATACAAATGATGAATGCGTACCTAAAGGGGAAAAAAAACTTGAAGGGGGTGGGTTATCTCTGTACTGTAAGGCATAGGAAGAATACGGCCACTCGTGTGGCCTATTTCCAAACCAACAGCGCCACCGTGTGAATAAAAAGCGACCCTGCAGGCGTCGGTGGATGCAGTTTCTATAGCAACCTTCCAGACTATAGCCTATTCTGCATGGTCTGACATCGGCATAGAGACATAATCCCTAGATAGAGAGAGGCCACAAGCGACTGTGTTTGGATATAGCTTTCCATTATGTTCAGTTATGCACCGACTTAAGTTAATGTAGACATGTGAAATGAAACTATATTGTAATGAAAATGATTTTGGCAGCTAAAGCCATGTCTTAGGTCTAATAGCTTAGCACCTTAGATACGCAGGGAGCAGGACCCATTGTGAACACCTTGAGCATTTAAACATACATGAATTCATCCATAGCCTATCTATCATAAACAGATGCAGCCTGGACACTATCAAGATTCTTGTCCCTAAAACTGTCGGATGGGCGTCTTATCGGCATCTAGAACTCACGGCACTACGGAAGGCGTCACCTTGTCGGAGGTCATTACCCACGTCTGCCTGTACCACCCAAGCACCTTATTCACATCGAGACCCACCCACCCACATCTAGGTGAATTTCGGTTGGGATTATGTACAGCCAGTCCAAGACGCACAACTTTAATGGGAATACCTGCTCAAAGCCCCCGGCTGTGAGGGGCGCAGACGGACGGACGGACAGACAAGACAGACCACCACATTCTTTTTTCGATTCTGATCTCAGAATGTTCCTTTCCAACCACGCCGTGGGAGGGTTGCAGCCTCGCGGGCCACCGTACACGGAGGTGAGTGACGCCCACGCGCAGATTTTGGCATCCAAATCCCATCGACATCGAATGGTGGCTTAGCAGTGAGTCATACCCCGGAGCGATGCACTCCTCTGACCGCTAGGTGGCAGTGTCGGTCGGCGATCGGTTCGACCGCCACAGCTGTATGAAGGGGAGCCTAGGGATAGGGATACTCCGACTCTGACTGGGCCTAGGTTTTTAATATATTTCATTCTATCAATTCCACTCGGTCCCTCGGCCGGGGACGCCGGGATGAGGCCTACGGGGGGGGGGGGGCGTGCGCTACAAACACAAACCGCAGGCTTCCCCGAGGAGCAGCCGATGGCCGTTCATTGTTCAGCTTACAAGCTTGTTTGTGTGGAAAGGGAGGCTGGCCAGAACCAGGGAGATAACGACGGCTCTGGTACAACTCAATTGGCATCGACGTGCAGCGTCAGTGTTTCCTGAAGCCCAAACAAGATTTAGCCCAGTCATACAACACTGACTAGATAACACTAACACCGCCGCACTATGTGTATTACAATTCCCATTCGAGGGGAGGTGGTGGTGATGGTGGTGGAGGGGGGGGGGGGGGGGTGGGGGGTGAAGCCAGCTCTGTCACAACCCCTCCCTCCTCGCGCGTCCTGGCTCTGGCTCAGCTAGCATATGCGACCGACGCGAACGGCAGAGGTTTTCCCTCGGATGCTGCTGTCGGCGGCGAGGGAGCGACGCGACGCTCGTGACAGCTGTCGTTAGCGGCCCCGTTTCCGCCCGGGGAATCTGTCCTGACGACTCGGCCCTCTTGCAGCTCCTCTCTCTCTCTCTCTCTCTCTCTCTCTCTCTCCGCCTCAGTTCTGTCCATCTCGTCATCCTCCTTACAAGAAAGACAGGAGGAAGAGAAGAGAAAATAAAAGACGTACTCAACAGAGATGAACCCGATAAGAGATTATACGGTTCTATTGTGGAAACCCTCTAGGGTGTGCTGTCTGTGTGTGTGTGTCTGTGTGTCTATGTGTGCGTGCTCACCCAGGCATGTGCATTGTGTATGCATGCATGGGTGTCTCAAGAGTGCTTGACTGCACAAGTGCATGCGTGCGTGTGTGGGTGCGTGCGCACGTCCACTAGCTCCGCCCCCTCCAGGCGGCGTGTCCCACTGTGGCACTGCGGGCCTGACAGGTTCATTCTGCCCAAAGGTCAGTGTTATTTAAAGCGTCGATTCCACCGATTCCTACCTAATCCAGGGACTTCTGTCACTTACGCTTGACGAATTACCATCATGTGAGCCCTTCGCCGCCATAACCCCCCCCCCCCCCCCCACACACTGACCACCCACCCCGCTGCAGTTCAGTTTCGACAGCAGGTATTTGCGAGTCGGGGGCGCCATGGAGACCGGATCACAATAACACCCCATAATGTCACAGTCGTTTATGGCTCTGTGTGTTATTATGTAGCCGGCCTGCTGGTGTGAGGCGGTAGTCGCTGTGGACCGAGGCGTAGGCCTACATGGGTCAACAGTCATCCTCCGGACGTGCAACAACAACAGCGACGAAGCCTCAAGTTTATGATAAGAAAATGATAAACGATTGACCTGACGATGTGACACACCGGTGTATATTAGGCCTGTACAGTCAGGCTGCAGGCGACTGCTGATTACGAATCTCCTCAAGTCTGCAAAAATGATGAGAGATGAATAATTAGTTTACCTAACTACGGCGCCCATTAGTTAAACTGGGCTTTCGCTAAGAGTAAACACAAGCTTTTAGTGTCTCTAAACGGACTGCAAGAGAAGCGTTTTCCATATACAGTTCTATATTGTTTTGACAGATTTGACAGTGGTGTAGCTGTGCTGAGAGCTAATTGCTCAGTTGAAAGCATACTGCCAAGCCAAGAATAAGACGGCTATAGGATTCATGACCGTCATAAGTCAAAAAAACAACTTCTGGAACCAGACCTAAGCTAAGCTAATGCAGTCCAGCGTTGCCGGGGACTTGTCATCTTAATTCACCGTCTCCCGTTTGTTTGTTTGTTTGTTTACGTTCCTGGATGGGTTTCCGGGGCGAACGCGCGCCACTTGCATAGCAACAGCCCGCTCCGCTCCGTCTAGACTCGGGAGGCAGTAAACAGGAAGTGACGGCTACTCCGCTGTCCTTGTTCTCCAGCCCTGAATATGTGGCGACTGTGATGATGGAGATGGCCCGGGGGTGACCGTGTGTATGTGTGTGTGTGTGAGAGAGAGAGACAGAGTGTGTCCGTGTCGAAAATGTGTGCGTGTGCACAGTATATGAATGTGCTTGTGTGTGAACTACATAATGTGTTTGTCTATGAGAGAGAGAGAGTGTGTGTGTGCACGTGTGTGTGTGTGTGCATGTGTGTGTGTATGCGTGTGTATGTGTCTGTGTGTGTGTCTGTGTTGGCATGTGTGTGGTTAATAGGGGGAGGGTTCAGGAGACAGGCTGCAGTGTGGCAGGATGTAGAACGCCTGTAGGGCTGTGCAGGCTGTGTGTGCGCGCGCGCGTTCGGGAGCCGAACAAAAGGGCCAAACGCTGCACAAAAGGCAGGGCTGAGGTGAAGCAGATAAGAGCGGAGGATTCTGGGACTCGGTGTCCCCCCCCCCCCCTCTCTCTCTCCCTCTCTCTCCCCCTCTCTCTCTCTCTCTCCCTCCCTCTCTCTCTCTCCCTCTCTCTCTCTCCCCCTCTCTCTCTCTCTCTCTCTCTCTCTCCCTCTCTCTCTCCCCCTCTCTCTCTCTCTCTCTCCCCTCTGTCTCTCTCTCCCTCTCTCTCCCTCTCTCTCTCTCTCCCCCTCTCTCTCTCTCCCCCTCTCTCTCTCTCTCCCTCTCTCCCCCTCTCTCTCTCTCTCCCTCTCTCTCTCTCCCCCTCTCCCTCTCTCTCTCCCCTCTCTCTCTCCCCCCCCCCCCCCCCCCCTCTCTCCCCCCCCCCCCCCCCCCTCTCTCTCTCTCTCTCTCCTCCCGCGGCTCGATAACAGATCCTTCCAGAAGAGGACTCTGTGGCGCCGTTTCACCGCAGCGGCGTGTGACACTCTGAGGGAGCCGCGTGCCGCCGGTTACCGGGTCTGACGTCAGCCGGTGCACGAGCGGGAGATTGGGCGCCTGGCGGCAGAGCCCGGGGTCTCCTCTCTCACACGCACAGCACATCATTAAACAGGGCGTTCGTGTCGTTCCACATTCGCTGCCGTTTCAGCATACAGTATGTCAATATCGGCGTTCGCAACCAGACCGCCGAAAAAATGACACGTTCTCGCATGACCTCGGAATATCGAGGACGACACACACGCCGCAAATATGTCCCCATTCAGAATGTCGACTTGAGGAATGGCATGCGCCCGCTGTTTGGTTTGAAGCTGATGAGAGCATGTTTATTACATTAAAATATCATTTACCGCACTGTCGACTGGAACTAGATTGTTGTTTTCTTTTGGTTTTCAGGGAAAGAGTGATGGGCAAGTCCCCCTCCCCCCGCCCCTCACTCTCGCCACGCCAAAGCGAAAACTCACAAGGTCAAACGCACCGAGCCACAGTGTCACGCTACCTTGACGGCTGAGAGATGTAGGCCTACACCCCCCCCCCCCACCCCATGGAGGGAGGAGGCCCTCCCATACTGGTACACACAGCAGATCCTTTTAGAAGAGGATACAAACAAACTATGGAACTATGGATTGAGAACGTCTAAACTCGCGCAAGAGGACCGAGATATCAGATGCCTTTCCGTCACCGACTCAGCAAATACGACATGGGAAATGAAGACCGACTTTGCCATGAAAAACCAGAACATCTGTGACTTATGGAGGCGGAGGCAGATGGAGAGGTTTCGGGAGATGTTACTTGAATCATCTGAGAAACATATTAGAGTATATATATATATTATGCGGAACCTGTGTTGTGATCAAGATGACTTTGTCGGGGGGGGGGGATAGAGCTCCTCTCGTTGTAAAGACCCAGGTAGCTATGCGTGAACTCATAGGAACACAATAAGAGTAGGCTACGGTATGTTCTGTATCTGCATTGCATATCATGTTCTATACCAAAACATATTATTGCATGCTTGAAAAGTAAAGTAGCCTAGGGCATGTAACCAGAAAATGAAGAAACATAACGATTGTTTTCATTCTGTGTCAACGGCTCCCACTGCTCCAGCACCAGTAGTTTGTCCTATGGGAACAACAGCAGTGCATTGATATAAATATTAAATTCAAAAGAAAATTATTTATCTGTTCTGTTTAGCTGGCGGGGTTAACATTGTCAAAGCTCTATTTTTTTAAAGTATCATATATGTTTTATATGAAAAGGGATTGGTTAAACTGGTGACTTATTTTTTAGATTTCTAACATTTTTGCTAAGCGACAATGTTTTTTGTTTTCTGGTTTTCGATTTTTCCTTGATGAAAACACAGCAAAAGAGGGAAGTTAAAACGACTTCCAGTCAGAAAACAAACTTAAACCCTTTTTTTTTCCTCAGAAGGTTGGTGCAGGGAATTGCAGTTGGAATGAAATTGCTGCAGGTTACATGTTCTTTAAATTATTGATGTTTATTTTATTATTGTTTTTCTTTCTATCAGAGTGCTGTATCACTGCTATTGATGGCATCTACCTCAGTGTTCACATGTTCATTTCAACAGATGCTTTTTAACACCCTAGCATCTGGTGTCACCGTGCTCTTAAGAGGGTTGAGTACTGTAACTGTCATGCGAGTTCAAAGCGACAAATCACCTTACCCAGATGACTTGTTGATCTTATTCCCAGTGTTTATGCACCATTCATTAGTAATATCTCTACTGTTGTTGTCCCTGCTCAGCGCGTCCACCTCAAATGTTTGTCTTTGTGTGGAGAAGCATTATGCCAGTCACAGGCAGCCACGGTGCAGTTAGTCAGGACGGCAGTGCTGAGCTGTGATTGGACAAAGGGGTGATAATCAGCACATTCTGTATGGGGGTATTAGTCGGCCCTTAGAGCCGCTCACAATCCATTAGACCTCATCTAGAGTGTTCTTAGAAAATAGCTATTACAGAAAGAAATTAAGTATTGAGTTTAAAGTATATCTTCAGGGTTGGTCAGGCCGTTCCACTTGTGATTGTAATATCATCAGCTCAACCCAATTAAATTGTAATCAAACTATTTTTGGACATATCTGACAAAATATAGCCTATCAAACATGATCATGTTTTGATTTACGTTCAATCACATCTCCCTGGACTACAGTCAGATACTTGGTTTTCACTCCCATTGGACACAGTTCAAGTCTAGTCCTCTTCATGAAGAACCTGTGCGAGCTGTGTGTGGTCTGTGTGTGGTCTGTGTGTGGTCTGTGTGTGGGCCTGTGTGCGGTCTGTGTGTGGGCCTGTGTGTGGTCTGTGTGTGGGCCTGTGTGAGGTCTGTGTGTGGTCTGTGTGTGGGCCTGTGTGCGGTCTGTGTGTGGTCTGTGTGTTGTCTGTGTGTGGGCCTGTGTGTGGGCCTGTGTGTGGTCTATGTGTTGTCTGTGTGCGGTCTGTGTGCGGTTTGTGTGCGGTCTGTGTGTGGTCTGTGTGTGGGCCTGTGTGTGGTCTATGTGTTGTCTGTGTGCGGTCTGTGTGTGGGCTGTGTGTGGGCCTGTGTGTGGTCTGTGTGTGGTCTGTGCGGGCTGTGTGCGGGCTGTGTGTGGTCTGTGTGTGGGCCTGTGTGTGGTCTGTGTGTTGTCTGTGTGCGGTCTGTGTGCGGTTTGTGTGCGGTCTGTGTGTGGGCCTGTGTGCAGTCTGTGTGCGGGCTGTGTGCGGTCTGTGTGGGCCTGTGTGCGGTCTGTGTGTGGTCTGTGTGTGGTCGGTGTGCGGGCTGTGTGTGGGCCTGTGTGCGGGCTGTGTGTGGTCTGTGTGTGGGCCTGTGTGCGGTCTGTGTGGGCCTGTGTGCGGTCTGTGTGTGGTCTGTGTGTGGTCGGTGTGCGGGCTGTGTGCGGTCTGTGTGTGGTCTGTGTGTGGTCTGTGTGTGGTCTGTGTGTGGGCTGTGTGCGGGCTGTGTGTGGTCTGTGTGCGGGCTGTGTGTGGTCTGTGTGGGCCTGTGTGCGGTCTGTGTGTGGTCTGTGTGTGGTCGGCGTGCGGGCTGTGTGCGGTCTGTGTGTGGTCTGTGTGTGGTCTGTGTGCGGTCTGTGTGTGGTCTGTGTGCGGGCTGTAACTACTATCTGCTCCATGTCCACACGAGCAGGACTAGTAAGGAGGGCAGCAGTACTGTGAGTCATTCTTGTGCTTGGTGGGACTTTAGGCGCAGAAGCGAGATGCATTTATTTGATTTTGGTTTCCATTACTCTCTTACATGTTCATTTGAGACATTTCTTCTTTCAGTTGTGACCTATATTTTTGATAAAATAAATCGTCTATTCTTATTGGTTTGGAATCTTTTCATGTGGCAGCTGCAGCAGCGAGACTGACTGAGCATGTGGGTGTGTTGTGTGACAGCTATGATATTGGGTGAAGCGACTTTGTGTGTGTGTGTGTGTGTGTGTGTGTTTCAGGTATGGCACCATGTCATTACACTGTTTTACCTCCACTCCTCCCAGAATCACATAATCTCATTCTAGCGGATGTTTCTCTGTCAACGCTCCCTCTGTTTGCACAAGCAGTGTCGCTGGAAGCAACATCAGAGCACTTTCTTAATTATGACCTAGATAGAGGACGGACTGAACCACGTAGGAGCCTTCTCGTACGTAAAACATTAATGACAGTGGCAACCACTGCTTAAATAACCCAAGGGCCCAATGTAATCCATGTTAAGGTTCCATATTATAACAATGTCTGATGGAGCTGGGTAATTCGTCTGTCTCATCTGCATGTTCTTCACATGGTGCAGCAAACGTCAGCCTCTCTACTCGGACACAGTCAACATGATAGCTATAGGTCCAGTCTGAGATCTCCACCTTCCGAACAGTGTAGAGTCCCAGGGCCACCCCCCTCCCACACACACACACACACACACACACACACACACACACACACACACACACACACACACACACACACACACACACACACACACACAAAACCCAGTTACCACCCCGCCACCACACACAACAGCCCTAGGATTTGAATTCCCACAGTTAAGAGATTATCCAACTGCGAAGTGCCACTAAAGCCTTCCACAGTACTGACTGACCCAGTTAGGGGATAGTGGGTAGGTGCGCCAGCTGCAGAAGGGTCGAGGGGCGCCGGTGTCCTCGGTCCCAGAGTTTCACGTTCCCGTCACCCTGAGGTAGAAAGATGACACATGCAATTATACACACAGTCAAGGACCGTTTCCCCCACCCGGAGGCTCAACGATTGGCTGCTGACTCACTACACTTTGAGGGATGAGAAAGGGCAAGCATAGCTTTAGGTGTACAGTAGGTATACCTTTAGACTAGATCTTGTGAGACCATCCTGATCTCGCGAGCTCACGTTCTGTTTCTCTCCACTGCTCAGTCTGGCGTTCCCCCTATCTAGAACAGTTATTGTGGACGGGAGTACTTGCCTTGACAGACTATCTCCTTCAGCCAATCAACATAACAACAAAATACAGTCGGAAGAACGGCGAAAACATATCTTCCTCTGAGATACTCTTGTTCTTGTTAAATTGTTGTTATTGAGTCTTTTTCTGCAATAACTTCACTTAATGGCTGTGTTTATTCTACTAACGTTAATACCTACCCGTTGCTTCGGGAGAGTGTTTTGCCACGGGAACCAATCAGGTGCTACGTTGTACTGGGGGGGGGGGGGGCAGAACAGCAGTCAGAACACAGTCCCTGATTGGCTCGATCAAAATGTACTTAGAGTATAATCGTTGGAGATGGGGCGAAGTCCAGACTGAGCTGCACAGAGAGGAGGAGGAAGGGAGCAGGGAACACAGAGAGGAGGAGGAAGGGTGCAGGGAACACAGAGAGGAGGAGGAAGGGAGCAGGGAACACAGAGAGGAGGAGGAAGGGAGCACAGAGAGGAGGAGGAAGGGAGCAGAGAGCACAGAGAGGAGGAGGAAGGAAGCACAGAGAGGAGGAGGAAGGGAGCAGGGAGCACAGAGAGGAGGAGGAAGGGAGCAGGGAACACAGAGAGGAGGAGGAAGGGAGCAGGGAGCAAAGAGAGGAGGAGGAAGGGAGCAGGGAGCACAGAGAGGAGGAGGAAGGGAGCAGGGAACACAGAGAGGAGGAGGAAGGGAGCAGGGAGCACAGAGAGGAGGAGGAAGGGAGCAGGGAACACAGAGAGGAGGAGGAAGGGAGCAGGGAACACAGTCAGTCATTTCAGATCGCTCACACCCATGCATTTCTCAGGTCCCACACGTACGTTCTAATGCTTTGCACATCAATGCAATTCCTTCTACACTGCACATATGGTATGATGTCAGTGTTGCAGGAGGGGAGAAGGTTCATAAGATTATTGCGGTACAGGAGACAGTTTTATTTTCTTTAAAAGATTTTATGAGAAGTGTATTTATAAAGAGAGGTGGGATGGAGGGTGCAGATCTAGTCAGGGTTCCAGGGGAGCTGCATCTCGCCTACTTCATTCTGCCACAGCAGTATTACTGTATACAACTATGATTTGCACGTATTCTGTATTGTAAGTATGCCATGTTGATATTGGATATAACAGTACATCTGCTATGAGAATGACTCCATTCACTGTATAAAGTCAGACCGATGTTTGCCAATGATACAGATTGCACATGAACATGCAGTATAAGCAACTGTAACCAATAGAAAATTAGCAAGTAGTATCCACTGTTTAAGCAATAAGCAATAACTATGTTTTATTAATCCTGTCAATGGGGTTGGTCGTGTTGAATGCATTTACAACATACAGTACATAACAGTAGTTGTCTGGTTGTCCATATTTGTGCTTATGTTCAATAGTGCCTTACATTTTCCATATCATTTTCCATATCTCCTAATATGAAACTGGATGCATCTAAATGAATTAGGTGGCTACAGACATTGGTAAATAATGGTTGGATGGTAGTGATATGGGCACCCAGTGGTCAAGCTATCCAAAAACCTATTGAATCTGCTGGACGTCTTCCTGGTTTGTCTTCCAAGAGAGAACATTTTGGAAATTACAGTCAGATAAAAATAGCTTCTCCTTCTCATGTCAGTGCTGTACAATGGGAATGTACACAGTCTCTCCCGTGGTGAGACAGACCTCCGTTTCTTTCAGAGGTTTTCATTGTTTCGTGTTCATTCCCTGGATACTGCGAGGACAACACTGTACTGTATGTAGTTGTCTACTTTAACATCACCATTGTTTACCAAAACAGCCCACCTCTCTTTCATGCTTGCTTACAGTATTGTCGATTTAGTACACTTAGAGGCATATGAGTATGTGTGTTGTTGTTGTCGTTGATGATGATGATGATGATGTTGTTGTTGTTGTTGGTTTGACACCTTTACATGGCCTTCAATCTTCGCTCATAATCATGTCTCAACCATTAGGGCTGTATAGAATGTACTTCGCATACCAGTTCAGAACATACAGTTAGCCAAACCACAGTGAAAAATCTAGCTATTAATTGAAGGTAAACTAGCTACATGTATTCAGACTCATGGGATAACCCGTTATATCAATAACAAACCATACTGTTTGGAACTGCATGACAAACTGAAACATACTTTCCTGTATCGTTAAAAACTATGCCTAGATATTCATGTAACACTTCATAACCTCACAAGCTTGGTGTCCTTAATATCCAAGTGTCTGTATCTGCGTGAGCCAGGGTGCCTCACCAGCATGTACTGTAATACAATGCCAACACAATCTGTAACACGCAACATGTGCACTGCAACGTCCAGTATACTTGGAGCCAGTCCTGTGAGCCTGCGGAGCCAACATGCGTTTGTCTCATGGTGTTTCCCTTGTATCTCTTGCGTCATGAAACATGGCCAGCTTGTATTGTAAAACAGCTGCAGAGACCTGCGGCCCTGTCCCGGAGTCAGTCTGTCTGCGGAACATTCCGGCTCTGTCTTCTGTCCCGTGTTCTGAACCTGGCCTGGTCTCTCTTCTGTTAACTTGAGTAACTGTGTGGTTAAATGTATGACAGGTGTGAAATATAATATCAGAAAAAAGGTGTTGTCAATAGAACGTGAACAAAAAACGAAAAAGTCTTTGATTATGTATATATGTATGGCTTGGAAACGTACATATATGCGCAATAAAGTCAACGTAAATACTAGTCGTGACTACATTAATGTGGCCTTTTTTGTCCTCAATGTATTGAATTGTTGTAAATTATTTGTACAATATGATATAATGTATATTAAAGTTAACAAGGATTTATGTTTATACCTCTTATGTTTAATAAATAAATGAACTGTGTATGGTTTTGCAGCCTCTTCTATTGAATTACCTTTTGCCAGGAAGTGAGTTAGACCTGATCTTAACGTCTACTTCAAATAATATAATTGAATGGCCCACAAATGTTAGTCTGTAGTCCAAACGTGGATGTCCTTTCCTAATTCCTTGACTAATTCATGTCAGGCTGAGAGAGTTTTCTGAAGTATGTTTGATATGGGTATTGGGTATAATCTCCAGTTTCAAAGGGGCCTATAAGTCTGACTCTAGATTAAGTTTCTTTAGTATCTGCCCCTCTCACTATACTTATGACTCTCTGGGCCTCGTCTCTGTCTCCCTCTCTCTTTCCCTCTCTCTCTCTCAGAGGGTAAGAGCTGCGTAGGGAATGGTGCAGGATAGCAGGTCTCTGGTGTCTCAAGTGACCCTGTCCTCATACAAAAATAATGACTAAATTGCAGGGAGACAAGTGGATTACACAAGAACCGTCTGAGGAAGTTACCGCTGACCGCTGAGAGGAGAACAAACAGGTAGGTTCAGCTGCTGACCAGGCAGAAGGAACCGGACACCAAACACACAGAGGATTTAAGAGCATTAAGATATTAAAATGACTCCCACAGAGCGAAGTTGAGATGAGGGTTCAGGACCTGTGGAAATCACCCTGTCCCTGGTTAGACTTTTTAAATAAGATGTTATCATGATCATATGCACAAGCCTTGCTTAGTGAATATTAGGTGTTTTGGCCTACTACAGCAATAAAGATCAAATCATTACATTGCTTAATGCTTACAAATAACAACTGGATCAAGATGAATGTAAAGATATGATTTGAGTAAGGACATTCTTGAGACCCAGCATTTATAATGAAAATGATCTGAATACAACTAGAAACCACAGAATATCATATATTTATCTCTTTTTTTCTCAAAGGGTGCCCAGAAAGAAAAAAAAAAGAAAAAATCAATATCATTAGCCTGATCCTATGTCTTCGAGAATCGAGATGCCCGCAGCGGTCACCCTGAGGGCACGTGATATATGACTAGCCTACTAAAGACTGGTCTGTCATTCATCAAGAATGTGATCGCTACATGCCTTAGAATAGAGCAGCAGGTGTGAGGTACCTTAGTGATAAAAAATATATATAAAAAAAAAATAGTTAGATCGTTTAGACCTGATTTGTAAGAGCAAATTCAGGGGTATTGTGACATGAAAGAGTCCGACGGGCGTGTGATGCAGTGCCCATCGGTAGAGCTGTAGGGAATCCCCGCGCTGCTGTGGCATGCCTTACAATCCCTCCGAGCTATTTTTAGAAAGAGCCATTTTTGAGGGGATTAGAAAATCTATTTTTGAACAGACTTGCTGCTGCAACCCATACCACCGTGTAGAAACCAGAGAGGGAGATATGGTCGGCGGTTCGCGTGAAATCAAACGATTCCATATTCACGACAGAAGCCGGATCTTGATAAGGATGATGTCCGATAAGGACGTGCTTTTAGAATCAGTTGCGTATGAAAACAGACGAGTCCCCAGGCACCTTATCCTCTGTTATGAACACCCCCCCTCTGTGTGAGTGGTACGACCCATACATAGGCTACATATTCAACTCACGTTCTGCTTCAGGGGAAAACCTGGCTGAACACACGCAGGCGCGCAGGCAGGCTTGATGGATTCATTGGGCATGTTGCCAGTATGAGTACCAAAGCATATTCCGCGTGTCAATCGTCATATGTCTTCGCTATGGAGAATTGTATCTACAGATTTCAACGCACCGCAGAGTTACACCCACAGCTTTGCTTCCTAATAAAATTTGTAGGTTATGGGTAAACCAAAACAGTCTTCATGAAATAAAATTAAACAGATTTTATTACCTGCATTATTATTCAATGCAGGTGTTATTTAATTTATTAAGGATAGGCTAATGGTAGGTTGTTTTGTCCATATTTCCAAATTAATTCTCATTCCAACCATCAATCCATCACCGATGTTTCTATAACAATACATAGACATACATTTTTTGAGGTAATAATTTCCCTATGTTCTGCAGCTCTATCACATGGTAATCCTGTGACAGAACGTGATGGCAATATCAATGATTATGTACTTTGAAAGACATCAAGTGCTCTGATGTGATTGGTTGAGCTGGGCCATATGGAGGATTATGATAGGCTAGATTGTGGAGGGAATCATCATGCATTATGCATCACAGTCAACAACATGACAAGCCACAGAAACAGAAAAGACACAAACACAAACTAACCAATACCCATAAGGCCAAACATGGAAAAAAAGAGAACATTGTACCCATGAGCCCCCCCCCCAAAAAAGCCTTCACCAGCCAGTGATCGCATTTGACAGGAGAATCACGCCGAGGGTCAGATTAATAACCACGGCGCCACTGGCCCATCTTCGTAGCGGCCGCGGGTGTCCTTGGATTACTGGATAATCCTGGTGGAAACTGCGGTCAAAACCGCCTAACTCCCGGGCCTCTCCAACACCCACTATGCGTTGTGAAGGTTAGCGGTTTTTAAACCGTCTCTTGAACCAACAACGCACCCAGACACTTGACTCATCCCCCAGGAGGCAGAGTGATACATTGGGCCAAGTATCGAACTGCAGAGTGGTTTGTTGATCACTCTGGGTGTGAGAGGGATTTAGTGCCAACAAACAACAAGCCGCTCGTTTTGGATTAAGGAATGGGTTTTAAATTACAGTGGATTAGGGTGCTTGAATGGTGACTGGCTGACAGCTGTCATGTAATGGCACGTCAATGAAAAGGGAGTCAAAGAATCCCATTCACAGAACTGGTCTTCACACAGCACAGCAGGGAAAGATCTGTGTGACACTGGAACGGCATAGGCATAGGCTACTCAGAAAAAAAGATCAATTAACAGTAGGCTAGTAGTAGTAGTTTGGCAGCTATGGCATTTCCTTCCCACAGAAACAACTTGCACAAAATTCAAAATGGCTTCTGGACAGTCCCAATATAATGGTTCTCGAGCCTAGAGGCCCATAGGGCCCATAGATTCCTTAGTGTGAGAAAGCTTGATGTGCAAGTAGTACACCCCCTGGACATGACCCTAGTATGTCACAGGGACTTATGACTCGGCCGGGGATCGAACCCCCAACCTGCCAATCTCAGGGCGGACACTCTAACCACAAGGCCACTGAGCTGGTAGACGGCTGCTTGTGAAGCAGAGGTTAACTCAGTTTCTGAGTCCCGAGGTCCTGACTACATAAGACTCGGAAGTGGAGAGTGCAGGACGGTCCCCTGGATCAAGCTTGTGTTTATTATGCGTGTAGGAGCTGAATCTGTTTGTTCTTCTGTTTAATGTTTTGTCCAGTGTCGCCCCCTACAGGTGATGAAGATGCCTGCCATTAATAAATTGGGGTGCACTGCGCATGAGGGGGCGAGGCGGGTGTGGCGATACCGTCATTGACCTCAGCCACAGTCCAGAGCCCATTCTGAATATCACATTTGTTTATTTTATTTTTGTAAATAAATTGCCAGAATTAATTGTAAGAAACAGCTTGGATTTCTTTTTGGGATTATGATGGCTGATACGATGGCTGCGAGTCAGACAAGTACACCTGCCTCCATGGAAACGGTAAAACAATAGGGAATGATTTTTGCCATTACAATGCGGGTGTTTTACAATGTGGGGTTGTCCACGACGTCATCACCACGAACATCTCAATTTGTGGCACTCTAACACTCTCACATAAGAGGTTCTGTGTTGACATGCGGATGTTTCATCGTCTACAGTGTGTACACACACACACACACACACACACACACACACACACACACACACACACACACTAGTATATTATAGTACGTCCCGTTACTCCCGGCCCATCTGATGCAAGCCCTTTTATCGAACCCCACTGGGGAGCGGAGATCTGAAACCGCCCGGCATTGATCAATTATTAACGTGGACTGGGGCCACGGCTCTCAGAGGACCGCCGCTATGACAGCACAAACACGCCATCCACGCGCTCGCTCCCACGTCCTTCCGTCCGCCGTCACTCAAATGTTCATGCCCCCCCCCCCCCCCCATAACGTACGTTACACCGCGCCGATGGTCTGCTCACCAGCGTGCGACGGCGTGGCGTGGCGCCCTGCTCATCTCTCCCCCCGGGGAGATTGGACTGACAGAAGACATAAGCTTTGGTGACAAGCGGCACGCATACACACACACACACGCCATGGGGTCCAGTCCACACGATGTTCTCTTTTTGGGGGAGCTCAGCTGGGGTGGGGCGTGGGGGGGTGCAGCTGTAGTCCAGAGTACCGCCCCCGTAGCCAGAATACAGCGTGGACCTCGATACGCTAGTTCTACCACGGGGAACATAAAACAGATGCTTTTGTTGTAGACGGCCGACGTTAAGATCCGGCCAGTTTAGGTCTAGGTCTGAAGAGAGAGGCGGGAGGGAGAGCTTATGCCCCTGCGTCAGCGGCCACCACGGACGCACGCACGTGCGTGGCGTCCTCTCGCCGGGAGGAACCTACTGGCGTCCTTGGCGGCGGTGGCGGCGTGGCCGGGGCCAGGCAGCGCGGCCCACGGTGCCTCGTTAACGCCGATGTGCATTCGCTCTGCTGCTGTGCATTATGGGAAAGGGCGGTGATGGACAGAAAACCTCAACGACTCCCGAGTCGCGCTGAATGGCGCGGCGAGACGTTTGTGGCATTCGCTGGCTTGTTTTCCCTGGCCAGGCTTGACGGGCCGTCAGCTACCGTGGGTTTGATAGTCGACATGAAGGGAGAAAAAAAGCCCCCGGGCCTCAAGATGGCCGACATGCCGCAGCTTGGTGGAGGAGAAGCGGCGTTCTGAGCGCGGGGGGAATGAAAGTGTACCGAGATAAAAGGTCTGCCTTTGAACAATCTCCCAAAAGAAAGAGAGGGAGGAATGAGTGTGGAAAATGTAGAGAATCTTCTCAGATAAGTCTGATGGAAGCTGTTGAGAAACGTCACGTCAATGAGAACAGGGAGACTCATCGATAAAACTATATAAAATGACTGAACACCGCCCTTTTGTTTTGTCCTAGGTTGTTACTACATGGAGATTTCAGACTGAGGAAAAGAACAGACCCCACTGACTCCGTGTGTCCTACTAAAGACTGCCCTGGCTACCCCCTTCGAGCCTATGTGAAAACTATGAGTGTGTGTGTGTGTGTGTGTGTGTGTGTGTATCCCGCTGTCTCTCTGCACAACATGTAAACCATGTATCCAAGTCATCGCCGCCATCTTTTATTCATGCGGCAGTCGTTTCTTTCCAGCTGGAGTACAGGGAGGAAGGAACAAGGAGGAGGGAACAGGGAGTAGAGAACAGGGAACAGGGAGTAGAGAACAGGGAACAGGGAGTAGAGAACAGAGAACAGGGAGTAGAGAACAGGGAACAGGGAGTAGAGAACAGGGAGTAGAGAACAGGGAACAGGGAGTAGAGAACAGGGAACAAAGAGGAGGGAACAGTGAACAAGGAGGAGGGAACAGGGAACAAGGAGGAGGGAACAGGGAGTAGAGAACAGGGAGTAGAGAACAGGGAACAGGGAGTAGAGAACAGGGAACAGGGAGTAGAGAACAGGGAGTAGAGAACAGGGAACAGGGCGTAGAGAACAGGGAACAGGGAGTAGAGAACAGGGAGTAGAGAACAGGGAACAGGGAGTAGAGAACAGAGAACAGGGAGTAGAGAACAGGGAACAGGGAGTAGAGAACAGGGAGTAGAGAACAGGGAACAGGGCGTAGAGAACAGGGAACAGGGAGTAGAGAACAGGGAGTAGAGAACAGGGAACAGGGAGTAGAGAACAGGGAACAGGAAGTAGAGAACAGGGAACAGGGAGTAGAGAACAGGGAACAGGGAGTAGAGAACATAGAACAGGGAGTAGAGAACAGGGAGTAGAGAACAGGGAACAGGGAGTAGAGAACATAGAACAGGGAGTAGAGAACAGGGAACATAGAACAGGGAGTAGAGAACAGGGAACAGGGAGTAGAGAACAGGGAGTAGAGAACAGGGAACAGGGAGTAGAGAACAGGGAACAGGGAGTAGAGAACAGGGAACAGGGAGTAGAGAACAGGGAACAGGGCGAAGAGAACAGGGAGTAGAGAACAGGGAGTAGAGAACAGGGAACAGGGAGTAGAGAACAGGGAGTAGAGAACAGGGAGTAGAGAACAGGGAACAGGGAGTAGAGAACAGGGAACAGTGAGTAGAGAACAGGGAGTAGAGAACAGGGAGTAGAGAACAGGGAACAGGGAGTAGAGAACAGGGAACAGGGAGTAGAGAACAGGGAACAGGAAGTAGAGAACAGGGAACAGGGAGTAGAGAACAGGGAACAGTGAGTAGAGAACAGGGAGTAGAGAACAGGGAGTAGAGAACAGGGAACAGGGAGTAGAGAACAGGGAACAGGGAGTAGAGAACAGGGAACAGGGAGTAGAGAACAGGGAGTAGAGAACAGGGAGTAGAGAACAGGGAGTAGAGAACAGGGAGTAGAGAACAGGGAGTAGAGAACAGGGAACAGGGAGTAGAGAACAGGGAACAGACACGGTCTGAATGCTGCGCTGCGCAGAAAGAAGAGAAGCGCTCGGTATCTCCGCTCAGCTGTGTGTCTTCCCTCTCCCTCCCCGCCTGCCTGGGGGGGGGGGGGCACGGCGGGGGTTGGAGACAGATGTTAGCTGAAGCAACACCGCTGCAGCCCAAGATTTGACCTGCGACCTTCTCACCCCTCAGGCCGCACAGCTGCTCACGATTGGCCGGGCTCCTTTCGCTTGAGAGGAGTCTGGGGGAGTTCGGTGTGCTTGTTGGATTTGAACGTTTTTGAATGTTTTATTATGGGATGTTGTCCTTCGCCCCGAGCGGCTGGGAATAGCGCCGTGCCGACACGACTATTAACCGACACCCCCCTCCACCCGGACCAACAACTAATCACTTGACACTGAGCACCTTGTTTGTACAATAGACAACAACAAACTCTGCCCTACTGTACACTTGAACCAACACCATAAGTAGATGAGGATGATACTGCTAGACGGCTAGACGATGGATAGTATAGTAAATTGCCAGTTTTAAATGTCTAGCTGAGTACCTAGGACTGTAATGAGGAACTGATTAGCACTGATAAGATACAGTAAGGACAAGCGATTACAAGAATTCCAATGTACGTGTACCCGTACTTGTTACACATGGCAAATAAACCTTTTATTCTATTCTATTCAGGGGATAACTCCTCGAACTGAGAAAATTATTAACACGCGTGGGACCTTCACTGTCCCATCCTGCTAGAGTCTCGTAGAATGACGTCAGAATGTCTCGGCAGCCATGTCACTCGGCCATCCTAGTCAGTCATCTGAAGGGCTTGTATTGACTGTTCCATTGATGAGACGTCCCATTAGAGTCAATGTTATGATGATGAAAGTACTATTTTGGATATTGATCTGGCATCTTTGCTTACATGAGATCTCCACAGCAGGTGACCAATCAAGTGAACGTGTCGTCCGCACGCAGATGGGACACGGTGTTAAAGGCCTCGGCTCCGGGTGATAGTTCTATATCCCAGACCTGCGCACACACCACACACACGCACACACACGCACACACACGCACACACACACCACACACACGCACACACACTCACATTCTACAGGAAATACAGGAGGGCATATTCTTTCACTGACACTCACTGCACCGCCCCCCCCCCCCCCACACACACACAGCTACGACTGTATTCAGTCATCACCGTCACGCCGTAAAAACCCCTTCAGCACCCCTCCCTCCCATCCCACGAGCCCGCGGTGTACACACACACACGCGCACACACACACACACACACACAGTCCGTTCTCTCTCTCCCCTCCCCCCAACATCCGTCACTTTCACTCCCCCTCTCTCTCTCTCCGTGGGCTGTCACATGACGCGGTGGGCCTAACAATAGCTCCCCAGAGCCACGCCCCGCATCTTGGTCTTGAAGGGCGCTGCGTGACTCGGGCAGCGTGGCTCTCATCTGCATGCTATGGGGGGGGGGGGGGGTTATAAATAGCGCGGGAGAGAAATGAAAGGGTGTACAGTATGTATATACATGCGTTATATAAGGGACCCGTGTGTTTGTGAATGAGGACGGGGGGCTACATTCACAAGTCCCTGCTGCTGCAGCTGCCCACTTCCCCCCCCCCCCCCCCCGCCGGCACCCATCCCTGGTTCCTCCGCGCCTCACACACACAGAGGGGGGGGGGGGGGGGGGGGGGGGGGGAGTCACACGACACAGGAGGAGCAACACTGTGTGTGTATGCCGCTGTGCTTGTTCGAGAGGAAAATCGCTATTTTTTTTAAATGAAATAACACACACACACACACAAGCTGCCCATACCCATATTGAGATACTGTGGATTTGGCATAGCTAGACAGCAAATGGAATTAAACAAATGAATCAAACGTTGTTGTGCCTCTCTAAAATAAAAGCTCCTTGTTGATGTACGAGGGGCTCCACAATGAGAAAGGCTGCTGTTGCTGTGGGAAATTAAACCGGACCACTGCACTAGTGCGTCTACATCACCAAAGGGCCGTGTGTGTACTGTATGTGTGTGTGTGTGTGTGTGTGTGTGTGTTCATCTCGTGCATCACCCAGAGTATAACAGTGTACAATAAAACGTTCCGTGCGTTGGTCCACGGACGCCAGCCACGATTTCAATGCGTCGCTCGGCTTTGAGACGTAACGATTGGAAAATGCATTTCTGGTTCTGACTCGGACCTTGACTGTTGTTAAATTAATATCCCTATCAATCACAGCCATCATTTCTTAGAGGGGTCTATCCCTGTAGCAGCAATGCCCCATTTGCTGATTGGAAATGCACACCGCCGAAAGAATCTAGTAGATGGGAAAGCCTGCCGTGTTTCTCTAGAGCCGCCATTTGCATTTTGGTCTCATTTCGAGTGGGTGGTTGTAATACCAAAATGTATGCAGGGATTGATCCGCCCTGTGATGCATATTTGATACAGCTGCGTTTGATTTTCCTCTTCTGTACTCATCTGCATCTCCTCAGCCTCTCGAGGAGGTCCACTTAGCTGAGCGAGAGCATGAGAGGTCGGTAAGATGAGAGGATGGCTACTGTCAAGAAAAGGAGAAGGAGAGGGAGAGATAGAGAAGAGAGAGGGGGGGGGGGAGAGGCTGATAAGCATGCTGCCCCTGGTTTAGTTGCGAGCGCCAAGCGGGAGACGACAGGGCCTCGGGCGCCATCAGGGGGAGCCAGGCCGGCCAGCCGGCCGGCGAGATGCAGAAACATCCCTCTGGCTTTCTTCTCCTCTCCCCTCCCCTCATCTCCCTCTCCTCGTCTCCCTCCCCTCCTGTTCTTCACAGGCGATCGCAGCGATCTCTCTGAAGGAGCGCCGAGGCCGGCTAGCGCTGTCGCACAGCAGGGGGTCTACCCCGGTTCCCCGGGCGCCCACAGCATTCCGACCCACGGGCCGACACGATGCCGTGAAGTCCATCCGCTTCTTACGCTTCCAGTGGGCTAAGAAACCACAGAGGAGCCTCCCGGGAACGCTTTGAATCTGATATCTGTTGGAGAACTGTAACCGGAAAAAAGAGTGTGGATCTCTTGAAAAAGGCATTCAAATTGTTTGTCAAATGGTTATACTAAGGATATGACTTCGGTACGGTAGTCTATGCAGACATTGTAGCAAATGTTAGAATCTGTAAGTGTAAGTGCATAAATAGTCTCAATGCTCAAAATCTTGGACTGCTCTTTATTTTCACATCATATATTTTGCCAAAGCTTGAGCTCTTACTTTCAAAAGCAACCTGACGCACCAACTACCGGGTCGACTACAACCACCATACACCCACAGCATGACAAACGACACGCCATCGACCGGACGTGGGATAACAATTAGGCCCGATATGAAAACAAATGGTTTCTTTGATGAGTTGCTCAAATGGAGGTGTCATTGTCATGCTGATGAGGTTTGGAGCGTGATGTCAATAGCCTGGCTTCGCCAGACCCAATTTGAGACAATCAAGGGTCTGGAGCTGCTGAGGTTATTTTCGATTCCCAGGGGGCGTTATCAACGGCCGCAGACCAAAATGCTTCTGTAGGCAATTGAATAGGCCTATAACCAATCAGAGCAATGAAATGCGGGTTAGTCGTTGTGTCATGGTACGAAATGGGTACAGTCGTTGTATCCAACCCGCCCCAATATCAGATAAACGGTTGTGATTGGCGAGATTTACATCTGCCTGGTGGAGCTCAGTCTGAATGGGCGTGGCCAGACCTGCGGAGAGAAACGGAATGTGAGCTCATCACGTGATCAGGATGGCGACGCCAGGCAGCGGTGTCAACTACTGAGTGGTCCAAATCACCGTTTGGTAAAAGGGAATCCTGACAAACTTAATTGTATTCCGACCAAATGCATAATGCATGATTTCAGTCTTTAATGTGCATGGCCGGCAAAATTAGGGCTGGGTTTCAAAAATCTATTCATCGATTCTGAATCGATTCTGAATCAAATGATTCAGAATCGATTCATGAATCCCAAAATAGATCTTTTATTTAATGAATGAATGAATAAATGAAGGTATGAATAGTTAATTCATTCATTCAATGATTCATTCATTCATTCATTTTTGGAAATCAGTATCGATACCCAGCCCTAGTAGGCCTATTGATGTGTTGCATAACTTGGCAGTCATGTAATTAAGGTTACAGCTAAGAAAAACAGATTTTTGTAACACTAACCGAATCGATATTGAATCGAATCGAGATAATCGATTCTGAACCTTGTGAATCGGAATCGAATCGATTCTTGAAATTCGACTCGATACCCAGCCCTGCGGCAAATACACTCTCCATCCTATCGTCACACAAAGGAAGGCCAGTTTACTCTTTGACTTCTGAAGCCTGAGTGACTCTCGCGTGTGAATCGAATCCCCAGTGTGCTTCTTTGTGATTTGAGTGAGTTGGTCAACCGCCGTGGAAATTTGGAAACCGAACCACTGGAAAATGTATCAAGGTCCGATCTCTTCACGTCTCGATCAAACAGCTGTGGGGATAATTGCCTCTCGCGCGACGCCATTCATCTCTGTCAACGACGGAAGGTCGCTGGTAATAGACTGAGAAAGGTCACGAGTGAAAGGTTGTGGGTTCGAGTCCCAGCAGACAGACAGCGTACCCTCTGGCCAAGGTTGTTTGCAGGGTAATAACCGCGCAGTGCGATCTTAATGCCGTGTCAATCCCGCCAAATCCGAGCGGGCTTCGCATTCCCCGCTGACGGCGCTGGAGCTTACAGAGAGAGTGTAATCGTCGGCCGCCGACTGGCTGAGGAATGGAGGAATGCGTGGGCCGAGAGCGTTCAAGTCCGCAGTCGGCTCCGCCTTTCTGGCGATGAAAGGTCTTTAGGTGTGGCGCGGTCTACCCTCTTGAGTTTCAGTTTTGCTTCTCTGATAGTGCTGCCGTAACCCAACCCTGGGCCAATTACACCAGCGGCCCGGATCATCTGACACAAGATGCACACTCTCAGGGCTACAAAGTGAATGTGTGTGTGTGTGTGTGTGTATGTGTGTGTACTACATGTGTGTGTTAAGGAGTGAGAAACTGTAGTATAGGGAATGATATGTCCAGGGAAATGATGCCTGCACTTGTTTCATGTATCCACTCAGTGTGTTTGCAAGTATGCGGTGATAACTGTGTGTGTGTGTGTGTGTGTGTGTGTGTGTGTGTGTGTGTGTGTGTGTGTGTGTGTGCGTGTGAGTATACTATATATGCATGTGATATGTCTAGGCTTGTTTCTACATTTAATCACCACATAAGCGTCGGCCTCAGCTGGAGTCAAAGTGGATTACAACTTCACTCCTGAAATCTCTCTCCGGGGTGACAGGTCAAAACAACATATGGATCAAGGATGACGAGGCCCCAATGCGGGATAAGAACGTGACCTGATGTTTAAACTCGCCCCTCTCTATAAAAACACCACCCACCTAGGCCATCAGGCCAGCTAGCTTTCCGGTGGTGCTTCGCTGGCTAAAGAGAGTGTTCATGAGAGCCAGTCGTGTGCCGCCGGCAAGTCAGAGGAACCAAGATCAAACCCAGCAGAGGTGGACGTAATAATAATAATAATAATAATAATAGCGTATTGACAAGCTAAGCGGTGACACACGTGGCCGAAGAAGTTCACTGAAGGTGTACGAGTCGATTTCTCCTTTACACGTGCGTTCGCGGTTTAGATCTCGGGCCGAATGTGTAGACCTCTCGTTCTCTGTGGACCACATGGGCTTGTGTCGGTTCTGAAATTTGTATGGACTGTGAAGTGTATTCTCTGTGCCCGGTGGATCCACTGGTATGACTGAGCCTGGCTTAGTTCTGGCCTATCTTAGCCTAGCTTAGCCTAGCCTATCTGGGTTAGCTTCTCTTACTCTGAAAATGTAATTTAATGTAATTTATTGCTTTATAAATGTTCTTAGCTGGTAGACAAACATACTCCAGGAGCTTGCTCGATCGCCTTGTTGAGAGGGGTCAGGGAAGAATTTTTACAGCTCACTTATCTGGCCCCCAGGTGATTACTGTTTTTTTGCTTCCCTCTGGAATATGTAGAGAGTGGGTCGTATGCCCACCTCCCTTGTTCTCTGTAAAGCGCATTGTGTTGCCTCTGGGTATGAAATGCGCTATACAAATAAAGCTTTGATTGATTGATTGATTGATTAGCCAAAGCACTAGCAACTAGCAACATGATATAGCCATACTGTCCGTAGCCTACATTCTGACTGCTGTGTGTATACAGAACATAAAAACGATACTAGCGCAGGTCATCAGAGGCTGAACACATCTGCAGTGAACCCTGTGGAAAAGGGCCGTACTCTAAGGACATGCTACCCTGCTGCTGTGTCATTTAAGACGGTGTCTACGGTGCAGAAACAGAGAAGGGTCTCAGCAGGTGGAGGATGTAAAAGGAAGAGCTTTCTGAGGGCTGCTGTCGAGATGGAGCGGGAGAGCGTCTGCACGGAAACCATGTAATAATAATGATGTATCGTAACCGTGCCACTCAGATGTACAGCAAAGCTCGGCAAGGCAATACCCTCACTCTCTCTGTCTGTCTCTCTTACTCATCTCCCCCACTCTCTCTCCCCATCCGCTCTCTCTCTCACTGTCTCTCACCTTCACTCCCTCTCTCTCTGTCTCTCTCTGACCGTCTCTCTCTGTCTCTCTTACCGTCTCTCTCTCTCCCCACCCACTCTCTCACTGTCTCTCACTCTCACTCCCCTCTCTTGTCTCTCTCTGACCGTCTCTCTGTCTCTCACCGTCTCTCTCTCTCTTACTCTCCCTCTCATCGCCCCCACTCTCTCTCCCCACCCGCTCTCTGTCTCTCTCTGACCGTCTCTCTGTCTCTCTCTCTCTCTCTCATCGCCCCCACTCTCTCTCCCCACCCGCTCTCCCTCTCTCACTCCTTCTCTTTCTCTCTCTCTCTTTCTGTCTCTCCCTCTCTCTCTCTCACTCCCTCTCTCTCACCCACTCTCTCTCTCTCTCTCTCTCTCTCTCTCACCCACTCTCTCTCTCTCACTCCCTCTCTCACCCTCTCTCTCTCTTCCTCCATCTCTCACCCTCTCTCTCCCTCTGCTGCGTTTCCTACATGAGTCGATGTGACAAGACCGACTGTGTTTTCCCCTCTTTTTCTCCCATCAGTCTCTAGAACCTCCTGGTTGCCATGGAGAATAGTGTTGAACATGCCGTACATCAGAACCCTCTCTTAAGGCTCAAGAAGGCAATAGCCCCACTCCCCCCCCCCCCCCCTGCAGCTAGCTAACACCGCCAGCTCACCCACTCTGGGGTTAGCCAAGTCTGCCAGCAGCGTTCCTGTTGTGTTGCAGAACAGCCCTGTGTACAACGAACAATCACTGGTGCAACCATGAAGAGTTCCTGTTTAAGGTAAGGCGAGGCACACGCCAGGTCAATTCACGATTTATTTTGCCACAGGGCGACGTGAGGCCACCAGGTCAGGATTGTCTCACGAGGCTAGGACAAGAGGAAACAGAATTTGTTGTACATTGCCCATTTTTACATTACATTAAGTTATTTAGCCTTTGCTTTTATCCAAAGCGACTATCAATAATTGCATTTAATGTAGGAAAAGCCAATGTACTACTACTTGCCAGAACTCACAAGTGCATCTCCTTTCTAAAACAAGTGACTAAGAGCATAATCTAGTGCTGAAGGCAAAGTGTAAGAAAAGCAAACAAAAATACAATAGATGCTTAAGAAGGAGGATCATGGTAGTACAAGAGATGAGTTTTGAACCTGCGGCGAAAGATGGGCAAAGAATCTGTGTCCTGAGGTCAGTGGGCAGTTCATTCCACCATTGCGGGGCCAGGACAGAGAAGAGCCGTGACCGTGTCGACCGACTGCAGGGGCCTCAGAGTGACGGGGCAACCAGTCGCCCCGAGGTAGCCGAGTGTAGTGGTCGGGAAGGGTTGTGGGGTTTGACCATGGCCTGGAGGTAGGAGGGAGCTGTTCTTTTCATTACCCTGTAGGCTAGTACCACAGTTTTAAACAGGTTGCGAGCAGCTACATGGAGCCAGTGTAGGGAACAGAGGAGGGAAGTTGTGTTGGAGAACTTGGACACCAGACGAGCAGCAGCTTTCTGGACAAGCTCCAGGGGTTTAATGGCTGACGCCATTTAGGTGAGTTTCCCCAATTTATAGCTTAATGAATTTCCACTTCATGCATTTAACAAATTAACATTTGAATGAAGTAGCGCTTGGTGCTGAATACAGCAAGACGACGACCAGGAGATGCACATGGGAGATGTGTCTCTCGGTCTACCCGGTGCCTGTGAAGCTGCGGATCAAGCCGTGATCACCATCCTCCTCCTACACCGGTGATTAGATCACCCACTCCTGCTGCAGTGCTCGCTGGGATAGGGGAGGACGCTAACGTGACTCTGGCTCAGTACATCAGCCCAATCTGGGAATCTAATCATGGATTGTATAAAGTGTTGCCTTTTTTTTATTCAATCGATGTGAATTAACTTAGGTCAACAGCTGAGGCCTTCAAAATAGGCCTTTCACAATGTATGCCATGGACACCAGAACATTTCAACAACATTAAAAGGGGAAGGAGGACTCATAATTCAATTTAGATATGCTATGACCTAGAGTAACACTAGCAAATTGATTGGTTAAGTGGAGGCTAGAGGCGCATGCATGGGCAAAGCCATCTCCAACTGGCCAGCCTTCAATGAGTGTTTACAGTTGGGTAAATCAATCGGCGAAAACATTTTATAGTTGCTCAACACCCACTAAAACGTCCAAAAACAAAGAAGCAGGTCATCTTGCCCAGAGAATGATCAATATGCTTCTGGAGTTCACGGGGACCCCTCGTTACTACATGATGCAATAAGAGTTCAGTGACAGAGGTCAAGCTCAAGACGGTAGCGGTCGGCGCTGTCCGTGGTGCTGAAACTCATCCTAGTCTCTCAGGCAACTCACACTTCCTTCCAGCTCCAACTCCAATACACATTGTAAATTATTCTATTCGAATAAATTATAATTGAGAAAAACATATACATCTGTTGAATGATTCAGGAGTCGTATAACCTGAACAAAAGAATAAACAAAGTGCCAAAGCTCGATATAAATGCAAATGTTTGAGCATTTCCGGAGAACGCGCTGCTCTGAATTCTAATGGAACGTACGGAGAGGAAAGTCGTGTTATATCTGATGAAAGGAAACTCGTGTCCTATCAGGTGAGAGGAAAGTCGTGTCGTATCAGATGAGCACGGACCGCTGGTTCCACGGTGAAGCTAAAGACCCCGGATGTCCTTGGAGTCGAAATGATCACAGTTTCACTATTTCCTTTCTATTTCTTTGGTTCGTCATCAAAAAGCCTCAGATCCTGGGATCGGGAGCAGGCTGGAAAATAGCGAATCAAAGACGCTGAACAGTGGTCTCCTCACACACAGACCACGTGTGTGTGTGTGTGTGTGTGTGTGTATGTGTGTGTGTGTGTATAGCCTATATATAGCCTATATGTAGGCTATCTGTTCACACTTTGTAACCTGTATTTCATGCTATGCAGAGTCTGAGTCCAAAGGCTTAAAGTTGGCTCAGGTTATCAACACATCTAAACAAACTGAGAAGTTCCTGTCTCGCTCTCAAGGCATATTAAAACGACATTATCTCTCTCATCTCTCTATTGAAGGGAATTGGGCAGGTTCTCTCTCATCTCGTTCTCTAAACTTAGCCCTGGCTTCACATCCTCTCACCCCGACTCCATCTTCAAATCCACTAATCCCTTGAACGTATGCTATAACCGTATCACAAGATAGAAAGGTAGACCTACATAACAGGTAGGCCATTAGCCGGCAGGCACTTAAAAGCAAAATAATTAGTTTTGGTATTGTATGTCTCTTTTGCCTGGGGTTTTCGCAAAAAAATAGTCTGTAGCTATATATTGAGATGAATCAATAAACTTGTAAACTTGAACATTTATAATTACATTGGCATGTCGCATATGCCGCTGTGTCAGTTTAGCGAATCAGTCGCTCGGTAGCAGATTTGATAGGGCTCGTCTACTGTAACATCTCAGACGGCGAGTACCGTCCAATGACAGGGATTTTTACAGCAGATGTGGGTTGCACAATTAGTCTATGTTGTTTTTATGGCGCGGGGTGCACTTGTGGCAACGTGTGTAAGTACAGTCTGTCTGCATTGCGTCGAACCCCCCCCCCCCCCCCCTCCCTCCTCTCTCTCCCACTCCTCTCTCTCTCGCCCCTCCCCTCTCGTTTTTCAGCAATGCCTGCAATAATACTTGGGAAATTATTTCAGACCTATCTCCGTTCTCGCACCGTAGCCAAATCCCTAAAAAAACATGTATAGTCGACGCTCATCCTCTCTCGGCGGGGGTATGATGTGAGCGCGCTACCGGTGCGTCTTGGGACGTCCGCGCGTGTTGTCGACTGCACCAAATAGGAGAGCTCCCGTTTCTGCTGATGCGGCAGCGACGGGAAATGGGCTCGGGCTCTCTCTCACTGGCCTCTTAATGTATTCAGCCCTCTCAGTCGCCCCATCATAATTCTTGTGCCGAATAGAACCGCCGGAGCGCAGCCGCGCGCGACAGTCAAAAGACCAAGTGCATCTAGTTTGGTGTCGGTTCCTCTCCACCTCGCGCTCCAAACTCGCCGTTTTTCTCCGGTTCCTCAGCATGATTTTAAATTGCCTGTCAAGAGATTTACTCCACCGAGGGTCAAAGATTGTTGGAACCTCCCGGTCGCTCCAGCCAACGACGTTGGAAAGCTTCACCAAGAGAATACCGTGGATGTTGACGAAGACAACATAGTCTATTAATATTTCAGAGAAGCTCATACTGTACGGCGCACTGTAAAGTGATATCCTTATTAAAACAAAGCTAGGAGTGCAAAGTTGTAGCGGTGGCTGGCAGTGCGCACTCACGGGGATTCTCATGCACAGTTCCTCAAAACCAACGCAGGTAATTACCCTTTTACCAGTATAACATTTGATTGTGAATGATAGCACTGTGTTTTTTATTCATATGATACTTTCTGGGTTATGGTTATGTATGAATGCCACCGTATTCACACCGTACGGTCATCATATATGTGGTGGAAAACCGCGGGTTGTGTGCGCAAAAGAAGGTGGGCAGTGGGACTGAAACTTGCATACTGATGTATGCGGTAAAATTACAGTAGACTGTACAGTCCCCGTGCTATAGCGACTTCCCACGGAACGTATAGCAGCTGTCCAACCGCGCGCACTCTTCCTACCGAAACGACTGTCCCGTCACGGCCATTGTGAAATAAAACCGCTGAGCTGGCAAAGATCACTGGCGTTCGATTTGTTTAATTTCTCACTCTCACCCCCCCCCCCCCCCCCTCCCCACCCCTTCTCTCCAACTAGGTGACAGGCGAGGCAGTAGCGTCAGTGGCACGGGGTGAAACAATGGTCGACTTGGAGAGGAGCGCGAGGGAGCCGCCGCACTGAGGGAGCGCGAGCTAGCCCCTGCAGGGGGACCGGTGTCAGTGAGGAGGGGGTTGGGGGGGGGGTCGCAGAGAAGGGGTACAGTACGAGCAACTGGATGTCTGCACAGCCGGGCTGAACCAACCACAGTATCTCTTGCATCGCGCTCAGCTCGCCCGCCAGGATGACCGTGGTGGCGGGAGACAACATGGACGAGACCTCCACCTTGCCGGGGCATCCGCAGGACACGTACCCCCCGGACCACGACGACCACGAGTGCTGCGAGCGGGTGGTCATCAACATCTCCGGGCTGCGGTTCGAGACCCAGCTCAAAACGCTCGCCCAGTTCCCAGAGACTCTCCTCGGCAACCCGAAGAAAAGGATGCGGTACTTTGATCCACTCAGAAACGAGTATTTCTTTGACCGAAACCGCCCGAGTTTTGATGCAATACTGTATTATTATCAGTCCGGGGGCAGGTTGAGAAGACCGGTCAACGTCCCTTTGGATATGTTCTCGGAGGAGATAAAGTTTTATGAACTCGGGGCAGAGGCTATGGAAAAATTCCGGGAAGACGAGGGGTTTATTAGGGAAGAGGAACGCCCCCTGCCAGAGAAGGAGTTCCAACGCCAAATCTGGCTTCTGTTCGAGCACCCGGAGAGTTCGGGCCCTGCGCGGGGCATCGCGATAGTGTCCGTCATGGTCATTCTAATATCGATAGTCATATTTTGCTTGGAAACATTACCTGAGCTAAAAGAGGATCCTGCAGGTCGGATGCATACCATTGGAAACACCACATTCTATTACAAACCAAATATTCTCACCGACCCCTTCTTCATTGTGGAGACGCTCTGTATAATCTGGTTCTCCTTCGAGTTAATAGTGCGGTTTTTCGCGTGCCCCAGCAAGGCAGCGTTCTTCAAGAATATGATGAACACTATTGATATAGTGGCCATTATCCCCTATTTCATCACACTGGGCACGGAGCTGGCGGAGGACGCCGACGGCAAGGAGATCAAGGGGGAGCAGGCCACGTCGCTCGCCATCCTCAGGGTCATCCGTCTGGTCCGCGTCTTCCGGATCTTCAAGCTGTCGCGACACTCCAAGGGACTTCAGATTTTGGGGCAAACGTTAAAAGCCAGCATGCGCGAGCTCGGGCTGCTCATCTTCTTCCTATTCATCGGCGTGATACTGTTCTCGAGCGCCGTGTACTTTGCTGAGGCTGAGGAAAAGGAATCGTTCTTCACCAGCATCCCGGATGCGTTCTGGTGGGCCGTTGTATCAATGACGACTGTGGGCTATGGGGACATGTACCCCGTGACTATCGGGGGCAAGATCGTGGGCTCCCTGTGTGCCATCGCTGGAGTGCTTACCATTGCGCTCCCAGTGCCTGTAATCGTGTCCAACTTCAACTATTTCTACCACAGGGAGACGGAGGGAGAGGAACAGGCACTGCTACTGAACGTCAGTAACCAGAACCTGGCCTCCGACAGCAATTCCAGTCGCCGCAGCTCCTCAATTGTCAGCAAATCGGAATACATGGAGATAGACGAGGACATTAATAACAGTATCGACAATTTTAGGGAGGCGAATCTTAGAACTGGCAACTGCACTGCCCCGAGCCAGAACTGTGTGAACAAGGGGAAGCTGCTGACTGACGTTTAAAGTCACGGGCAGCGCGGGGGCTCAGATGGCATTATTAGGGTACCGCTGTAAATACTTGTAGAAATATCAGAATGCTTAATTTACTTCAACAATGCGTTTTTGGCATTACGTTTTATTAGGCTACATCTGAATGAAAAATAGAAAAAAACTGTTAGACAAAAGCAAAACATGTCATCCTCAGAGTGACAGGTTGATAAAAGGGTGGTACAATATAAAAGGTTCCTTAATTTTCAACTGGGAGTTTTGTTTTGGGAAGGACTTTTTTTGGCAACCGTCACTCATAATATAATAAGAGACTACCACACGCCCACATTTGCGTGCGTAAATTATACATGCTCAATGAAGAGACGGGTTTGCATGGATTATCAGTGCGCATCCGGGGAAGTGAACAAGGAATCTCAGCTATTAGGCCTGCAGCCTCTGCAGATGTCGGTGTGAACGTTGTTCTCGCCCCCAGCCTACCAGAAAACACATTGGGCTCTTGTTGCGAGGAGTGGGTGAGGAGGTTCTCTTTCGGAGGACTATGCTGCTACACTTTCCCCGTCAGATGCCATGCAAGACACCTTTATATTAAAAAAAGCTCGAAATTAGCATGTTGAGACCCTATTCTTTTTATATTGGCATGCGCGAGACATTACCTCATTTTATGTTATTTTCGAACTCTTCCTTCCTATTTGATCCCAACGTTGAGATTTTCTTTCTCTCATTTGGTTTCACCAAAAGTGCACTGGTTATTTATTATTTAAGTTATGAATTATTTAAGAGCATTTAAGTGCTGAATGTTAAATCTTAAGGGAACAGTAACACTTTTTTGAAGACCATGGCATGTCAAACTACTAAGCATTATGGCCTAATGATCTAAGGTACTATGTATCCTGGTATATCCAATGCATGACGTCAGTATTTAATAGCTCGCGGTGATGGGGGGACCTTGGGAGCAGTGGACTATCTGGACTATCCTCGTTATTGTCAAGCTACTACTGGACATGTTAGTGTGCGAAGGAACTACTATATGACTGAACTGCTCCAAGCCCAAACGCTGGAAGGAACACCTTAACTACAACAGAAAACAAAAAACTAAGCAGTGACATAGCTTGAGATTATAACAAAACAAAAAAAGAGACATGTCATGATTTGCTTCCTCTACTAGTATGGTTTTGGTGATGAAGTGCATGGACCCTCCCTGAATAAGATATCTGAACATCATTATTATGTGAATTGTGACTCCATACTGCATTTATGGCATATAACATTCACAGAAGAAATTTAATACAGAACACAATTGGTGAGAAAATAACACTCAAAATTACTGTAGTTGCTAGTGCCTTGAACCCTCTTGACTCACAGAATCGACTAAAGTGCCTCCCCGTCCAATAGAGAACAATTTAAGAACTGCCCAGGCTCTCTTTTCCTGCCATAAGATGCACTATGAACCAATCTGGATATTGGGAAGAGGAGGGTGACAGTCTAAAACCACTGAGTCAGTGGTTCCCCAGCCCCCAGGCTCCGGGACATAAGAACAAGTGTATTCACAGATACAGCTATGGAGGAACTGATGGGCATGACACATGGCTGCAGTGCACTGCTAGACACACATAGTGAGAGAGAGAGAGAGAGAGAGAGAGAGAGGGAGAGAGAGAGAGAAAGATGGAAAAGTTCCATACATGGAATGGCTTTGACTGGGGGACAGAAGGTGACATCGGGTGACCTCCTAGTGTGGGAGGATTCAGAGGTCACATTCTAGATCACCGTACATGCGATGCTTTGTACATATAGGCCTCCTTAACAGCTTTGCCGTCATCAGATAGCAAGACGAGTACTGAGAAGATGAATTAGCGCATAGGCTACTATTACTACAGTGTTTTTGGTCATGTGTACCCACCACCGTTCTGCTTTGAGTTGCACCATAACCAGCCTTTCTGTTGCTCCGTCTACCTCAGTCTAGTAGTGGCCTGAGTGCTCGTGTCCGGGGGGTGCGTCTCCCGTTTTCGCTCACGCCCCATTTTCACCTACACTGCCAGTCTACCTATTTAGACTGACAGAAGAAAAAATTTCTACTGTAAATGAAAACGTTCAGAGCCGTTTCTAACAACCACCCCATTCATGTCCCAGGCGCCAGTCGGCTCCCAAACGCTCAGAGGAACCCAGTTCACTATCGCCCGGTATGGTCCTACTGTATAGAGAACCCAATGTTGAAAGCTTGAACACTGACATTGTGTTAAATAACAGACTGAACAGAGACAGCGTCTCTTTCTGCGTGGGAGCGATGGAGTGTTGCACATGTACATTAAAACGACATATCTGTCTTAACCACTGCCGGAGCTGTTCAGCTCCCCCACCAGATTACCCCTGCCCAGAGCGCTGAGCCATCCGGCGTTCATCTGAACATTACGGTAGCTAAAGGCGTTAGTCACTCTGCATGCCAGCAAAATGGCTGCCGCTTTTGTGCTGCTGGTTTTGGGAGAAGGGGAGCACGTTGTTGTGTCCCGGGAAGAAACGCTATGCCGTGACATCTCACTCTGCACGTCAGGCTTGCCTGCAAAGACGTACTGCATAAGGCATGGATGGAGGAACAGCGCGAGGGACAGTGGGTCTTCTACCCTGGCTCTTGCTCATGATGACTGGCCTTGGGCTCGACTGTGAGACGGAGCCAGAAGAGGCAGTTAAGGGTTGCATGGACCGTTGGTTTGGCTTCTGAAAGGACATAACATATGCTTAATTATGAAAAACAACATTATAATACTGAAAATACCTTGGAATCCAAAGTATTTCTTAAGTGTACCTTGCATAGATAGACACTAGGTTCTGGTTAGATAAGGATTTTTCTAGCTAAAATGAATAAAGGTAAATATCGCCTCATAGATTTATCATAGGTCAGAGAGATGTTCTGTCACTTTGCATTCCCTTCATTGTTAGAGCAGGGTGCAATATTAACACACTAAGGCTCAAACAAGGCTTTGCCGCTGGCTTGTAAGTGGAAAGCGTATTGCAGAACCACAAATTACAGCAGATATGCAAAGTGAAGAACCCCCCCGCCCCTGACATGCCTTTAGTGAGAGGGGCCCAGTAGCTCAGCAAGAGATCTTTGGTCTTGGGCGCATGCAAGTGCACTGGCTGTGTGTCATCACCCCACATCACAGGCCCATGTCATAACAGATGTCCAACGTGTTGAGAAATATCCCTTTAATTAATGTTTTAATTTATCAGCCATTTGAAGAAGACTGGGAAGAAATGTGCTGTGTGGGATGCTACTGTACTAGTCAAACCTACAGCTACTGTACTAGTCAAACCTACAGCTACTGTACCAGTAAACCTACAGCTATTGACCAGTAAACCTACAGCTATGGTACTAGTAAAACCTACAGTTACTGTACTAGTAAAACCTACAGCTACCGTACCAGTAAACCTACAGCTATGGTACTAGTAAAACCTACAGCTACTGTACCAGTAAACCTACAGCTATGGTACTAGTAAAACCTACAGCTACTGTACCAGTAAAACCTACAGCTATGGTACTAGTAAAACCTACAGCTACTGTACTAGTAAAACCTACAGCTACTGTACCAGTAAAACCTACAGCTACTGTACCAGTACAACTTACAACTACTGTACTAGTAAACCTACAGTTACTGTACTAGTAAAACCTACAGTTATGGTACTAGTTAAATCTACAGCTATGGTACTAGTAAAACCTATGGTGAATCCTAGAGGCTGAGTTACTTGTTTAAAACATTTTAGAGAAAAAGAATGGCAAAAAAAACATTTTTTCTAAAGCCACAGTATCTAAATGATTATCATATTTTATTGACAATACCAACACCAGGGTATAGTACACTCCAAGTCCTCTACTTAATTTCTACTTAATTTTATGGGTACAGTATTGGCTAATGTTTGAGACATACAGTATCTGTACTTTACAAAGCACCAGACACTTCTAAAGGGACCAAATTACATTTTTTAGAGCCTGTTTCATATCTTTAATATAAGCGTGGGTAAAAAGTATGATTGACGATATAAAGACACTCTGTTCCAATGTTTGAAAGCACAGCTTTTGAGACTTAAATGTTTTTATCCTTTAGAAACGATACTAGCAGGATGGTATTACTCAGTGCATGTGTACATGATGACATACAGCAGGGAAGCAGAGGGTCTCACTTTCAAGTTTAAAATTTTTTACCCCCCCTTTTTTTATTTTTACACCAATTAAATGTTTTTAAAAGATTTTTTTTTCTGATGGGCACGTTTGTAAAGCGTTCTGTATTGCTAATTTACAAGAGAGAATAAGGTGAATGGCTAGGGTCTCCATTGTTTTCCAAACCATCAAACCATTGTTGAATATTAAAGTTAGGATATCATTTTCAATGATCCTGTTGACATATATATTTTCATAACAAGTTTGTGGGAAATAAGATTTTTTTGTCTCTATAAAAAAAAACTATCAATAATTGTTGCTTTATCTTACACTTAAAGAGGACGTCTCTATTCCAAAAACGTAAGCCATTAGCTAACATTTCACAAGCATTCATTCTGTTTGTGACTTAAAAGCCATGATACCAAGAGTGCAAGTGCATTGATATTCTAATGAAATGTAAATTACCTACGAGCGCACAGAAAACCCCCATTTCTACTCTTCGTATTAAGATTGTGCTCTAAAGTCAGCATTAAGACAGCGTCCGCCATACAGACTGTGGTGTTCCTAAGTCTACATCGCTCTGTGACATTCTGCTTCTGTTCAAACTGCATGGTTCTGTAGGTGGAAGACTGCATGATCTCGACCATTCAAATAAGAATCAATTTCTATGTCGGCAACATCATTATCAAAGTGCTTGCCCTCATTGACCTTACCATCATCAAAACCTGTTAATTTATACTTACTATATTTATGATCATCCTATATTATTTCATGCAGCTTTCCCTCCACCAAATCAATAGAAATATATGAATACATTTCACACTCTGCTTCTTAAGCAGTGGGTTGGTGATAACTTGTGATAAATATGTCCAGGTTCTGGCTGGGTTAGATTGGGTACGAATTCAAAGCAATCCTTCGTATTCTAACCTCCTCATCCGAAGCCAAAGCCTTGTCCAGATCAACCCAACTGAAAGTCCCAGAGCTGGAATCAGACAAACACAGTGTTCTACTGTAGGATGTTGCTCATGTCCGTCATGAACCTTTCAGTTGTTGATGTTACAGTATGTCATTGTTTACTTTTGATTCAGGATTCTGTTACAGTATGCAATGTTTTGTCATTTGTTCGTGATGGCATACTCTGTAACCTACGGAAGGGTAGTCATCGTTTTTGTCACTATGATTTCGTCATATAGCAACCATTTCAATAAATTTCTAAAGATCTGATCCCTTTGCTTGTCACTTCAATGTGTGCATTGTTTTGTGTGTGTGTGTACTAGAGAGAGAGCAAGAGAGAGAGAGTGAGCACATAAACAAGAGGTATAAATGCATTTCTACTTGACCAGGCCAAGAACACTTCCTCGACTGGATAACTGTGACATCACAGCTTCCAGCCACGCCCGCTGCGCTCCTGCAGAGCGATGCTGAAGGTGAACTTGAAAGGCGACACACACACCAGGAGCGCAACTAGTCGGGAGGCGGCACAGGTGCTGCATCTCTGCCCGGGTACGGGTCCCGCCGGTTGGCACCGCGCCCTCAGGACCTCAGGCTCGGTGACATCTTTCAGCCTAACGCTACCACGCCGGCACGGCCAGGGTCTCCGTTCCAGGCAGCAGATGATACACAAACACAAACACACAGACAGACACACACACACGGTACAGTGTCTTCAAGCCTTTGATATCCCTCGATGAAATCGACTGTGGTCTCCATTGAAACATACTTCGAAGGGGCGCAGGCCTAAACAATTACAATTTATCATCCGTTAAAATGCTCTGTTGCTTTCAACAAGCCCGCAGGAAAGCCCTGCCAGCCCTCCCATGCTCCCCAGGTGAACTGCGGGGTCACTGGAACCAGCGGCACATGGAGCGAACGCCACACGCAACCCGACCGAAATAGCCAGGCATCTGAGGCCTGCTGGCTGGGTCCGATTCCTCCCTCCCTGTCACTTTGTTGGAACACGGTGGCCCCTGGCTTCGTGGCGTGCCAGCTCTCCCTGAGAACAGTGCAGCCTAATGGGCAAAGGGGAGCAGGCCTCCCTGTGGACTCAGAGAGAGAGAGAGAGAGAGAGAGAGAGGGGGGGGGGGGGGGGTCAAGGGCTGACGGGAGGCCAGCCAAGCTAGCCAAGGACACTCTCGCGCGCAGCCCGTCCTCTCCCACACGCCCCAGATCCCCCCCCTGGCCATCGATCCGCGTCTGCCGCTGTCCATTTGTCCGGCCGGACATGTCGCATTAAATCAAGACGCCGGGGAGGGTTTCGGACGCCGCGGGGTTTGGCGGTGTTCCTCCTGGGAGATCGATAGGGATCGGAGAAGGAGAGCGGAGGAGGGGAGGGGGATGATGCTAGGAGAGGGGATCTAAGGTTAAGTGACCCCACACACACACACACGCACTCAGACACGGCGGAAACGGCCGCATCCTTCCTCCTCGCCACGGGGGTCGGTTGAAGCCATCCGGCTCAAAGGACCAGATCGAAGTAGTGGTTTGCGTCAGGGCGCTGGGGCCGCCACATCCGCGGTGTCACCAGCAACACAATTATACAATGATATTACAATCAACTGTGAATGTTGAACTAAACAGAAATATGTGTATACACCCATCGAATATGGAACTGGTTCAATAAACAACCAGGCGTACAACAACATGGAGTTCACATGAATGCTGTTCTGTGTTCATAATCACTGAATAGAGCTGACTGAAGTGCACAAAATGAACACAATCGATGCTAACTGACCTAGCTAGCATTAGCTAGCATGCTAGTCTCATTCTAGGAACTTGAGGCGTGAGATTTAACAGCCATCATTTACAATATATTGTAAACTCTTCTCATTCACAAAACCACTTAACATTTTTCATTAGGCCCCTGTAATAGACAACCCAATGCCTTACTGAAATTGCACAGGTGGCCTCTAGGGTGAATTCAACACACACACAAAGACACACACACACACACAAAGACATTCCCTGACGAGTCATGCATAGCCAGACCCAACTCCACACTCCGTTTACGTTGTGCCAGCGCTGGAGACTGGTGTGGTCTCTGACTCATCACCATTCGGGGATAGAGGGGGGGGGGGGAGAACACTATTTCTTTAAACCAATCACAACCAATCACACACACGTATTGGACAGAACGGTTGCTAGGTTGTTGTTGTTTCACATAGTCTGGTCTGGATTGAATCTGATTGGGCCGATTCCGTCGCCACTGATTGGGCAGTAATAAACGAATGACAACGCGTATCCACAAAGACTATTCACTGACTGACTGCTAGATTATTACAGTTCAACGCCCAGAATTCACTTCAGATGATGATGATGGATATTGGCTACGGGTTCCATATTCCTGCGTATAGTGCTTTACAGTAAGCATCCAAAAAGACGAGGGAGTGAGGAGAGGAGGAGAGAAGAGAGGATAATGGAAGACATTAAGGGCGCTTTCACACCAGTCTAGACCAAGGTCCGAACCAGAATCCCGTTTGGCGCTTTCACATTTGTTATTTTTTATTGATTAGTTCCATAACCTTCGCTTTCACACCAGCGGACCAAAGGATTTTTGGTGGCAGACCTACATTATGTCGTCATCGCTTGCATGGGGGTGCGTCTCCCTATACTTGACACTGATTGGTTTGTGGACGCACGTGCGTCTGTTTGATCCGAAAGTCCGAACCTTTGATTTCACATTAGGCAGCAGCGAACCTTGGTTCGAGCCGAGACCACACCTCTTGAGGTCGGACCAAAGACCGAGTCTTTGATCGGCGCACCGTGGTCCGGGAGGGTTCACACCTGTCAATTTGGTTCGGATCAAACTGGAAAGTCTGAAAGTCCGGACTAAACAACGTAGGTGTGAAAGGGTCCTAAATGAGGAGAGCAGAAGGAGGGGGGGGGCTATGAGGACGGGGGAGGAGGCTATGAGGACGGGGGAGGAGAAGTGGTTCGTGCTTGAGGACATGATGCAGTGTGGAGCCTGCGAGTCACAAAGACCTGGGTTAGCGTTTGACCTCAACACTATTACAGTCCTTACTGTCTATGTGTGTGTGTGTCACCTCACCACCCCCGCAGGGTCTTCTGTGAGGCAGGTGTGTGTGGGTGCGAAGTGTAAGCTAACGACTCTTTGGAGACAGAGTGTGCTGTACTCTTCCCACCATCTACTGTAAGTACACTGCTTTATGGAATCATTTATCCTGAGGAAATATATCAACACAGCAACCAAAACGACTACTAGTGCAAGCTCTACTGCGCCACTGCTTCAGACCGCAGAGAGATACAGCAAAACCACTAGCTATAGGGCTGCCACAGATTAGCATGATGAATCTAATTATTTATAAGATATTCATACTAAATACAGTGCTTAGGTTTTCCTCAAATGTCTAGCAGGTTGGTAACCTGACGCGCCAGATGGTTTTGCTTCACATAACCGTCTGGGAACTCTCCGTTGGAAAAGGGCGGGTACTTTCAATAATACTTGGCGGGTGATTGGAGGATCCCTCTGTCTATCATGCGCTAACTTCAACCGCTCCTAGTCGTCGTTGCGCCTAAACGTGCCCGGCGTAGCTGTTTGTATTTCAGATCCCTCAGAACCAAACAGCGATAGGCGAGATCGTTTTCCGATCCGGCACAAGCGGATCTCTATGGAGAGAGAGTATCCAAACTGATTTGCGAGACGCGGAATGTGAGCTTGTGCCCGGTCCACGCCTCCGACGCACGGAGAGAAAGAGACGACCGTTCTTATTCACACTCACACCCACCGCAGTTACCCTGCTAAAAAAAACAAACGGCGGCCTCGGTGCCAACTGTCTCTGTCTCTCCAACTGCCGTCTAGTGTGTGCTGTTGTTGTTGTTGTGGTGGTGGTGCTGGTAAACAGGCAAGGCCTGTGTGTGCTGTATTTGTCCAGGCGTGGGTAAAGCTTAATTTATACTCAGTCGACAAGTCTTGTACAACAAATGTCAGAAAAAAAATGTCAATCGACATTTAGCATTTATACTTCAGCGAAGTGTCTGATCACCTCCATGGTCACTTGCAGATGAGTGGCTGATTGATCCATGGCAACGAACGTGCCTTCTATCTAGCTGTCCAATCACAGCTGCGCGACGAAAGTGACGGCGTCTGCGACATTCGAAAGTTTGGTAGGTGCAAGACACCCCTGTCCGACACAAACAAGTGTCGACAGTGATGTCATCTCTTTCTCTCGACGCTTTAAAGTCGAGTGTCGTCCGGTGAAGTATAAATTGGCCTTAAAAACAGTTTGGGTTATATTTAGCCAGGCGAGCTCAGACACAGCAGGTCCTTCCTTACCCCTGGCCTGACAATCACAGAAACATACGTCCTCATGGGGCCAGATGGTGTTGCCTCTGTAATTGGACTGCGGGAGAAGGAGAGCAGAGAGGGGAGAGAGAGAGACGGAGAGAGACCGAGTTCTGACACAAGCAGTCCCTTGACACAGAGACAGACTGTAGGCTTCACCTGCTAAGCTGCCACAGCGAGACACTGATTCAAGTGCACGCGGTTTTGACACGACACTGCGTCACCAGCACAGCGGGGGGGGGGGGGGGCTGTCCTACCAAACTCCCACCTCCTTCAGACTGTCCGTCTCAGGGGTGAGGTGTTGTGGGGTCGTTCCCCGCTCCCTCTATGCCTCTCTCCAGGCCTCGGTCCCTCTCTCCCTGCTCCATTTTCCAGTCTGCTGGGTCGGACGCGAGTCTCGATCCCCACACGGCGCAGTGGCACACTGAGGCTGGCTGGCTGGCTGGCAAGAAACACACATCATCATCATCCTTCTCCATCCCCACAGACCTGGGCAACTTCCAAAGAATTCTTCACGGAAACCAGAGAAGGTAAGATACAGGGGAGAAAAGTGATATATAATTTAATGTAAATAGTATAAAAATCTGATTATTATTATTTATATCACGAGATTGTGGGTTGTGGTCCGTCTGCTCTTTAGGGCTGATTGTGCCGTGGAGAGAATCTTACACATCTCACTCATGCACAAACACACACACACACACACAAACACGCAAATACACACACGCACAAATGCATACACTCATGCAAGCGCAGACGCACCCACACGCACACACACACACACACTATCACTCCCTCTCTGAATCACAAAAACCGACTCTGAAAAATGCCTTGGAAGAACGCCATTAGGGGCGAGTGGCTGATTTTGTACGGGTCAGGATCCTGACTAGTCCCTGGCTGCCCTCTGGGCCACGTTCGCCACGAGACCATTCTCAATTAAGGCCCTTCTCTAATGAGGCCCCCGCAGAAAGCGTGCAAGCTGTAATCTCATCAAAAATATCCCAAGCTGCTTTACTAGTAAGCATTCAGCAACTCGCAAACTCCATGACTTGTTTGTTGACCAGTTGCAGTATGAATCATCTAAACATAGTTTCTCTTCCTCCTCTTTTTCCATGACCTCTCGGTGACCTCTCATCTAGTTCGCTCCCATTGCTTTTAAACCAGCAGAGTACTCATCTCAGTAGATGCTTGTATGTGTGTGACTGTGTAAGTGTCTGTGTGTGTGCGACCGTGCGTGTATGTGTGTCTGCGTGTGTGTGTATGTGTGTGTGTGCGTGCGTGCATGAATGTGTGTGTGCGCGTGAATGTGTGTGTGTGTGTGCCTGGGTCTGCGTGTGTGCATGCGTGTCTGTGTGAGTGTGTATCTGTGTGTGTGTGTGCGTGCGCGAATGTGTGTGTGTGTGCCTGTGCGTGTGCATGCGTGTGTGTGTGTGTGTGTGTGAGTCCGGGCGCAGAGGAATGTGCTTCTGTATATTTTGTGCGGGAGGGTGTGTGGAGATGGCTGAACGCTTGGGGCACAGTGCATGTGAGGTTAGTGTGGGTGGATAGAGAAAGAGAGAGGGAGGGAGGGAGGGAGATGCAGACTGAGAGAGGGGGGGGGCAAAGTGGAAGAGAGGAGGAGGGGAGAGAGAGGGAAGAGAGAGATGCAGAGAGAGAGAGTGGTGCAAAAGTGGGAGAGAGAGAGGGAGAAAAGGAGAGAGAAGCAGAGAGAGTGAAGTGAAAGTGGGAGAGAGGAGGAGGGAGAACGAGAGATGCAGGGGATGTGAAAAGAGAGAGGGAGGGGAGAGAAGGACAGAGCAGGAGGAGGAGGGAGAGAGAGAGAGCGACCAGAATGGAGAAAGAAAGAGAAATTCAGCCTCAACACATGGAACGGGGGCTGAAAGGGAGCATGGCACACGCACAAACCTACACACACACAAACCTACACACAAACACACACATTTTTGAATGCTGTGCGAAACATTTCTCTTTACCTCCCTGCCCATACCAAGTCCGAGCTCCTCGCCGCAGGAAAAAGATCAATTTCACACACAGAATAGAATATTTATTCTGCCATATGTAACAAGCACACATACAGGTACATGAGAATTCTTGTCACCGCTTGTCCTTTCAATATCCTATTAGTACTAATCAATTCCTCATTCCAGTCCCAGGTAGGCAGCTAGACATTATAAGGTTCCCAAACTGACAATTTACTATCCGTAGTCTAGCAGTTTTATCAAGTTGATCCTCATCTATTTATTCCATCCGATCATGGATGACTGTGACTGTGTTCGTGATATAGACGGTGCGTGTGATACAATTCAAGTATGCAGTTGTACAGAGTCAGTTGTTATTGTCTTTTGTAGGCAAAAGGCAATTGTGAGAGGGTGATCAATTGATCAAGGGTTGTCAGGTGTTTGTTCAAGTGATCGAGTGTACAGTAGTGCAGAGTCAGTTGTCTATTGTACAGACTAGATGCAAGGTGCTCAAAGGGATCAAGTGTTCAGGTGTTGGTCCAAGGGGAGGGGGGGTGGGGGGGGGTAGGCCAGTAGGGGTTTGGGGGGTTGTCAGCGAGGGCACGGGAGTGGGACTGAGAGACTAGTCCATCAGAACAGAACAGTCGCAGGGGGAGTAATGGATCGTGGGGGTGGTGGTGGTGGTTTGTAAGTGTCTTCCGTGTTGGTCTACTGCTGCTGTTGAGCTTGCGGACGGCGTCGGGGAAGAAGCTGTCGTGGAACCTCTCCTCCGTGGTCCTGATGCTCGGCATCTTCCTCTCGCCTCCCCGGCGAGATGGCGCCGCGTGCGGTGACGATGACGACCCCATGACCGAAGTGATCCGAAGTGATCCCCGTAGCGCCGGCGGCGTCTTGTGCATTTTCCGACGGGATCAACACTCCGCCGGATGTGGACGAGGACGGCGTCATCACAGAGAAGGTCACCTGACCTGTGCCGCGCCACGTGTCACGGTCTTTCTACTGCTCCGTCGTGAGGAAAAACAATATTTATTTCTTCATGCTTCGCAGGACACCTGACGAGCTGCAGGAGAGGACAGCGCCACGGCCTCTCTCTACCTACCCGTCTCTCTCTCCAACATCTCTCACCGCCATCTCTACCTCCGTCAGTCTCTCTCCCTCCAACATCCCTCCATCTCTCTCTACCTCGGTCTCTCTCCCTCCAACATCCATCCATCTCTCTCTACCTCGGTCTCTCTCCCTCCAACATCCCTCCATCCCTCTCTACCTCCATCTCTCTCCCTCTCTCTAACATCCCTCCCTCCTCTCCTTTTTGTTGTTCATCCCTCTCTCTCGCTCCCTACCTCCCTTCCTCAACTTTTTCTCTCCCTTCCTCCCACACGCGCTCCGTCCTCAGACCACCCGCCCGCCCACCCAGGGTTCTGCCCGCCGGCCAGAGAGAGAGAGAGAGAGAGAGAGAGAGAGAGAGAGGTGCAGAGCGCCCCTGGTCCACTCCTCCTCCTCCTCCTCCTCTCCCCTCCCGGGCTCGCCGGCCCACTCGCAGGTTGCGTAACAGCGTCCGCTGGAGCGGAGTGGCGGCCGGTACCGCTAGCCAGCCAGCGCCCGCCGCGATGGAGGCCGGGCCTGCTCAATTATTGAGAGCTCCTCTCCGTCTGCCTATTGTTCCAGTGGAAACCCGCCAGAGAGTGTGTCCCGCTGAAACCCAAGTCCCCGCGAATATGCCTCTTTACTCACCCACGGGCTAAATATAGGCAAGAAAAATTAATAAAAAAAACTACAAGAATGGAGGTCAACGATTGCGTGTCAGTGATCACATTCAGGGAGAGAGAGAGAGAGAGAGAGAGAGAGAGAGAGAGAGAGAGAGAGAGAGAGAGAGAGAGAGAGAGAGAGAGAGGAAGTGTGTTGCGAATGGTGAGACAAGGAAACAGAGGACTGGAGGGAGGGAAAGAGCTCTAAGCGCTACACAGACCAGACTAGAGGCAGGACGCACCATACAAGAGCAAGACTACCGGTGCATCTTTTGACTGGATATATGACTTTGATACCTTCTCAACCTTCATTCACGTTGTCAGCGCGAGGCATTAACAAAACACTTCGCCCTCTTGTCCACGGAGCAAATCAGTCGCCGCTGGTGTGAGCTGAGCCATTGTTCAGTCCTAGTAAACTGAATGTGAGCTCGCGAGACCAGGATGTTCTCATGGCTAACGGCCATGCTGGAGTCGCAGCAGTACTGAGCCGCAGTCGCAGGGTAGGGTCAGGGTTTAGTCAGCTGGGGGTCGCAGGGTAGGGATAGGGGTCGCAGGGTGGGGTCAGGGGTCAGTTAGCAGGGTAACGCCCCAAGAGGTGGTTTGGCAGTCAGATGTCTTAAGTGGGGAGCAGAGAATGGCAGCTGCTGGATCATCATCACCCCCATAGCCAGTTGGGGTACAAAAACCCTTTGTTGAATCTTTAGACCATATCAAACCAACACTGGAATAACCAATGAGCTACAACTGTAATTACATGATGACTTTAACGTCAAGGAAAGAGAGATTATGGATAGTCACCATGTTTGGTCATTTAAAAAAAAAAAAAAAGGCCAGGTGACATTGCAGAACAGAAGTAGAGGACAACTTGAGTTGAAGGATAATTATTCTTATTTTGACCGGCAGACCCATCAAATTGAAGAACAAGGCGTGTGATTGGAAAAACAACAATTTCCTAGTCTTGAGCTATGGATTTAACTCCATGTTCTAAAACTTGATTGCATATCAGATCCAGTCTTGAGAAAGTGACAGCCCATCATGGCTCGTCCCTGAGACCTGTCCCCTGCTCACAATGTGCCTGACCGTGAGAAGTGTGGACCATCATCGCCGGTGAAGGTTTTACTGTCCCCAGTGTCGGCCCGGCCTGCGTTTGTCATCCCCTGGCCGCCTCCCAACTCCTCCCATCCACTAAATCATCCCTCCGTCTCTGGGGAGAGGGGCGAGGGAGAGAGATGCGGAGAGGGAGCCCGGATCTGAGTCGGAGGCACTGCGGTAAAAGTATAAGCGGTATCTCTTTCCACACACCAGGAAAGTCTTATTTAATTTACCCAACGATTGTTAGTACAGTATGAAACCAGAATGAGGCAGATTCCAAGCCTTAACTTTAAGAGATCAAGTTAGTCTACATTGCTTTCGTGCTCTGATTTTTCTGAAATGCCATGATGTCCCTCTAGAAGGGTCCACCTGTGTGACCATGTGTCCTCACAGAGAAAAGCCATCTTCGGCCTCCCGTCAGTCCCATTCCCAGAAGATGACCTTGGGAGAGCCTGCTGACCTTGGGAGAGCCCGCTGACCTTGGGAGAGCCCGCTGACCTTGGGAGAACCCCTGACCTTGGGAGAACCCGCTGACCTTGGGAAAGCCCGCTGACCTTGGGAGAGCCCGCTGACCTTGGGAGAACCCGCTGACCTTGGGAGAACCTGCTGACCTTGGGAGAGCCCGCTGACCTTGGGAGAACCTGCTGACCTTGGGAGAGCCCGCTGACCTTGGGAGAGTCCGCTGACCTTGGGAGAGCCATGCTCATTCCCTGCTGTGAAATGTGGTCACGCCGTTGGTGCATTGCAAACAGCTACACAGAAATACACCCGTACAGTATGCATACGCGAACACACACACACCTATTGTACATACAGTATACACGCACACAATTACATAACTACGCGCACACACACATACACACAGACACAGTGCTCGCTAACTCAATAGCTTTCCTGTCTCCTCCAGTTTCATTTTCCGCTGGTGTGTTCCAGCTCCCGCCTGAATCTGCATCAATCTATTCAAGCAGAGAGAGAAAGAGAGAAAGAGAGAGAGAGAGAGAGAGAGAGAGAGAAAAAGAGAGAGAGAGAGAAAAAGCGTGGAGAGAGAGAGAAAGCGTGGAGAGAGAGCGCGAGGGAGAGTGAAGGAGAGAGAGAGGAGGGAGAGCAAGAGAAAGAGCGAGGAGAGAGAGAGAGAGCGAGTGAGAGAGTGAGGGAGAGAGAGAGGAGAGAGAGAAAGAGAGAGGGAGAGCAAGAGAAAGTGCGAGGAGAGAGAGAGAGCGAGTGAGAGAGTGAGGGAGAGAGAGGAGAGAGAGAAAGAGAGAGAGGGAGAGCAAGAGAAAGCGCGAGGAGAGAGAGAGAGAGCGAGTGAGGGAGAGGAGAGAGAGAAAGAGAGAGAGAGGGAGAGAGAGAAGTGGGCCGGGGGTGGGGGCGGGGCCAGCATCTTCAACTAACATGGCGTGTTCCACAGGGCAGCTCTGCAGAGCTGGGAACACACAGTCCTCGTTTCAGATGTCTTCACTCTCCTCTCTCTCTCTCTCTCTCCCTTTCTCTCTCTCTCACTGCTGACTAAGTGTTCTGACTGCCAAGCCTATGGTCCATATGGTCTCACCGTATGTGACATGGGCCTCACGCAGAGTACAACATTTTCAGTGGAAAATTGATTTTTCTGTGTCGTGTGAGCGCGCACCTCGACTGCTCTTTCACCCCGACGGCCTTAGTTAGGACACTCCATCCCTCCTCCACCCCGGTAAGCCAGGCACCGGTTGCCGTTCCTGGCTGCAAACTAAAACAGAGGACTTGGCGCCGTCTAACCGGTTCCACCGCGGGGTTCCACGTCCCCGTCCCCCCCACCCCGTCCAATAGCAAACGCGGAACGCGTGCGAACAGAGACGATGGCGATCCGCCCAGCAAGAGGGGGGAAGACGAAGGAACCCTCACATCCTCCGATATTCAGATACACAGGCGTGGGGCGAAATATCCCAATTCATCCGTACCGGTACCTTATCATCTATTTTATACATTATATAGATGTGTAATTTCATTTCATGTCTGTGAGCACATCACAGAGCCACTTCACTGTGACTGTACGCTCTGTTTACATGTGACAAACAAACAAATAAACAAATAAATAAACAAAATAAATACACTTTGTGACAAATAAAGACCTGAATCTGAACCAGAATTTCGTTTGACATCCCTGTGTTCCACGATCCAAGTGTAGCCTGGCCTACGGGCTGGACACACATCCGCACGTCCATGGATAGGACGGTCTGTCGTGCAGCCGTTGGGTGTGTGTGTGTGGGGGGGGGGGGGGTACGTGCGGCCAAGTCCACGCCTCACACCTCGGTGGCCCCGCTGTGCCGTTCCGCCCGGGTCCATCTGTCGGGCTGGCGGAGTGAAGGGAGGTCCGGAAGAGAGCACGCCTCCGCGCAAGCCTCCAGACGCTTCAGAGGAGGACCTGAGGGGAAGCACCCTGGTGGAGGAGGGAGGGATCTCCTGTTTGTCCCCGGTGTCCCGTTTCCTCTTTGTAGCAGTGAGATATTCCTGACGCTCTGGAGCCTGAGAGGAGAAGCCTGGGGCCGTTCGCTTTGCGTTTTAGATCCGGCCGAGGCGAGGTTGGCATCCACCAGACAGTCTGGAGCAGGCCAGATACTCGGGGGTAGGGCTGGGTTTAAAAAATTGATTCATCGATTCTGAATCGATTCTGAATCAAATGATTCAGAATCGATTCATGAATCCCAAAATCGATCTTTTATTTAATGAATGAATGAATAAATTAAGGAATGAATAGTTCATTAATTCATTCAATGATTCATTCATTCATTCATTTTTGGAAATCAGTATCGATACACAGCCCTAACATTGATGTGTTGCATAACTTGGCAGTCATGTAATTAAGGTTACAGCTAAAAAAAACGGTTTAAGGTTTAAAGGTTTTAGTAACACTAACCGAATCGATATTGAATCAAATCGAATCGAATCGTGATAATCGATTCCGAACCTTGTGAATCGGAATCGAATCGATTCTTGAAATTCAACTCGATACCCAGCCCTACTCGGGGGCCAATCGCTTTGCATTTTACTGGCCTGAGGTGATTGAAGAGATAAGTCGGGGTTGGCTGTGGCTCAGGAGGTAGATCGGGTCGCCTGATGACCGCAGGGTCGGCGGTTCGAATCCCGGCTTCTCCTGGTCACATATCGAAGTGTCCTTGGGCAAAGACACTGAACCCCAAATTGCTCCCGATGAGTAGGCTAGCACCGGGCATGGCAGCTGCCTCCACTGGCGTGTGAATGTGTGTGTGTGAATGGGTGAATGAGAGGCCATTGTAAAGCACTTTGGATAAAAGTGCTATATAAGTGCAGTCACTGACCAGAGCTAGGTCGTCTGTGGAATGTGACATCCTCCAGGATCAGCATATATAGTTAGACTAGCGGTCAGCAACCCTGACTCTCCTGCTGACCATCTGTTCTCTAGAGTCCATGACCGGTCTCTTATGGTGAGTGGTCACCACTCTGTTATCCAATACCTGTTCTACTATGTATAGGACTTGCTCGGTATAAGGACAGTATTTGGTGTGATATTATATTTAGGATGTATTGACCTTGTCAAAGGACTCTGATCCCTCTATCTGTTTCCAAGGCTTTCCCAGATGGTTGAGTGGAACGAGCCATCTGGCGTGCGTCAGGTTAATAGTCTGGGGACAATCACTTCGCATTTTACCGTAAAAAACAAGACAGCGAGTCTTTTCAAATCTCTTACTGTAAGGAAGGGCGTGGCCTACCAGAGACTGGTCAGTACCAGGAAGGAAAGATGGATGATGGATGAAAACCAGAACCTCATAGACATGGCTATTTTTTGCAATACTGTATGTACTAGATGGCTAGCTGTGTCAATTTGACTAAAGACAGTGGATTGCATGGCAAGGGAGCATGCATCATTAAAATGATATTCGTGCATTTTTCATGTGGCAGCTCAGGTCAATAGACAATAACAATTGACTCTCGCCTATACAATAGACAATAAGAATTGACTCTGTACAACTGTATACTTGAACTTTATTACTTGCACCGTCTATCACGGACAGTCACAGTCATCCATGATTGGATGGAATAAATAGATGAGGATCAATATGATAGACTGCTAGACTACGGATGGTAAATTGCCAGACTAGCAACCTTATCGTGTCTAGTTGGGTACCTACAGTAAGACTGGAGTGAGGAATTGCTTAGTGCTGATAAGATATTGTAAAGACAAGCGCTGACAAGAATTCCCATGATCTGGACCTGTATGGGTATATATGGCGAGTAAACTCAGTTCTGTTCTATTAGAAGTGGTTCTGTATATCCATTCTGTGGCGGACGATGACCACGCGAGAAAGCGGCCTGGAACCCTACAGCTGCGAGCTCACTAACAGGTTCGCGGGTCGGAGTTGGATCTGACTGCGCATACTGTACAGTTAGCTCCAAACTATCCAAAGACTTACGCCAGTCTCCCCCCCCCTCCTGGTTCAGGCGGGGGTGCAGTGTGCTCCTCGGGCGGGGGGAGGGGGACAGGGGGGGCTTATCAACACCTGTCATGGCGTGTGATCTCACACACCAGATTTTCCACGGCTCTCTCTCTCTCTCTCGCCCGCCCCGCTCTCTTTCCATGTGCACCTGTCCTTTGTCAGCCAAGCGAGTGGCCAGCGCCGGACCGATGAACACTGACCCCCGTCCCTCCCTCCTTCTCTCTACCTCCTTCTTTCTCCCCCCTCCCTCCCTCCTCTCTACCTCCTTCTTTCTCCCTCCCTCCCTCCTCTCCCCGTCTCCCTCCCTCCACCTCTCTCTCTCCCCCTTTCCTTCTCCTCTCCTCCTCCATCTGTCTCATCCAGATTCAACCCCCCGTTATTGAAGGCGGCGGTGTTGGATTTCAGTCCCTCTCCACGTGGGTAACGTGATGACGCGGTCGTGAGCGAGCGGCTCTGAGTCGACCCGGGCTCGCCGCAGCGCCGAGGAGCGGTCCGGTCAGGGGGAGGAGGTATGTCACCCCTGCTGTCCAGGCCGGGCCCACGCTCATGCGGCCGTACGTGGGAGCTGAGTGACGGGATAATCTCAGTGGGGTAATCAGATCCTGTAGAATAGCCATGTCAGGCCCGGGGCCGGGGTCAAGTATCCACACGGACTCGGCCAAGGCCTTAGATCAATGGATAGCAGCAGCAAAGCTGCCTAAAGCCTAATTGGTGTGATTCCTGATCCTTGTCAACAGTACATGTTGTTATATTATAAAACAAAGGGGAAAACCCAGATGAAGATATATATATATATATATATAGAAATATGATAGTTGTTTTCTAATTTTGAGCAACACCATATTAAAATGAATATTGCCTATTTGGAATGGGAGATTTAATATATTTTTTCAATTACTCAGGAACGGTCAAAGAAAAAAATATTTATCCCAGAGGTAGGGTCAAGCCTTTTTATGTCCAAGCACTCTTAAGTCCTCCAGTGACCCCTCATTCTAAATAACGAGGCTAAAAAACAGCCCCGCCCCCGAAGGCCTATATCCCTCAGAGTGGGAGGACAAAAAAACATTTGCACACCTGTAAATGGGCCGGTGCCTCGGAGTGAGACGGCGAGGACCAACCAACCTAGATATAGTTACTCTCTCCATTTTGTATTTGTATTTGTATAAAGTTCACCTGAAGGTCTGCGTACCATTCAAGTCTGTCTGCCAGGGACGTGGACGCTGTGGGCGGGAGCTTTTCTGTTTTACCGTTCCTCACCGTCATCCAGAACCACCACGTTTGGTGCATTGTGGTACTTTTTCTCAGAATTAAGCCAAAATCCCCCCAAACTCTTACTGTGGTTTTTAGAAAGCCCTTGTAATGGGACTTCAGAATTCACCTCCGATGGCCTCGCATCAACATGCCTCTCTCTCTCCCTCTCTCTCATTAGATAACTGCAGCTGAGAGAGGATTTGAAATGTTACGTTTCACTAAGATGACCCAATGACAGTCCATCATTGCCGGCGGTGACATAAAAAATGTTTTCCCTGTTTAAGGTGACTTAATCTGCACACCTAAAACAGAGTGTGTGTGCAGGACCAAAAAAAACAAGAGAGAGAAAAACAAAGACAAGACTGTTGTAGCACAGTCACCAACATAAAACAGTGAGTCCGTTAGGTTGGGAGTTGGGCTGTTTAGGTGCGGAGTGGTCATAAACATCATGACTGGAACGCCCTGAACGCACACCCCTGATTAGTCGAGATACCACAGATACCACATTACGGCTGGCAGCCTGAGGGCTTGTGTGTGTGTGTGTATCTGTGTGTGTGTGTGTGTGTGTGTGTGTGTGTGTGTGTGTGTGCAATGCGCATATCTATGATGAACGAGGAGGCATATATAACCCAGAAGGAGTTCGAGCCTATGCTCCTTCCGACAGGGAGCCGAATTACAAGACGCCGAGAACTGTGTCGACATTTAGTGGAGCCTTCCGTGCATACAGTGGCACATGAATACAGTAGAAGCCCATCAAACACAGCCCGTGGGCTTGGTCTACTTACTGGACCAACATAGACCAGACCTTACCCTGCCTGTGGCAGAGAGAGAGAGAGAGAGAGAGAAGAGGGAGAGAGCGAGAAGAGGGAGAAGACGGAGAGGGAGAGAGAGAGAAGAGGGAGAGAGAGAGAGAGAGAGAGAGAAGAGGGAGAGAGAGAGAGAGAGAGGGGGGTGGAGGGGGGTTATTTTAGTGATCACGCTTCCTTTGACTGCGGTCTCCAGAGGAGGACTGGATATGGAAGACGGAGGGCTGGGGTACGACCTGCAGAAAGGTACCCTTGCCCGGAGCTGTGGAGGGAGTGTGTGTGTGTGTGTGTGTGGGAGGGGGGGGGGGGGGTGAGGAGAAGGCGGAGCCTGCTGTGGCACCGCTGCCGTTAAAGACCCTCACTCATCGATGCCCGTAAATCACCGACCCCCGCCGCCAACTCCCTCACGCACCCTCCCTGACCGAAATGAATCGCGAGATATTTTGCGCCCCGGGTGATGTCCGAGGAGGGTGACGGGGGCATGTGTGTGTGTGTGTGCGTGTGAACAAGCAGGAGGACTGGCGCAGGCCTTCCCCCTCACGCCTGACAAACTAGAGACTGGCGTAACCCGAGGCCGGTGGGAAGGCCGGCTGAAGGTATTCGGAACAGAAAAAAAAAAACTCATAAAAACTCTTGGCGTTGTCCAGGAATTGTGGGGGGGGGGGGGGGCGCCGCCCGTCGGTCCTTGTTAAAACGCCGCTGGGTGCGCCTGAGGAGCCGCACCATCTGCGGGATCTCCTTGCGTGCGAGGTGTGAGCCCGGCGTTCCCCGGGGACGGGCGCCGCGTCGGCGTGTAATCTCCGCAGCGAGACGCCAGTCTTCTTGTATTACTGTACGCTCACAGCAGGAGCCGGTCACCCCCCAACCCCCTCCCCCCCCCCCCACCCACCATGCGTGAGCAGTTCCCCGGCTCTGCTCCGCTCCGCCATCACCACGTACGACCGTTTAAACAGCCGACGCGGAACCCTCTAAGTGCCTGCGGAGGCGTTTTGGATTGATGTTCCACCGTGGTAAGAGTGTGTGTGTGGGGGGGCTCACATCGCAAACGTACAGAAAGCCAAACGGAGCGAGCGCTGTGGAGTGGACGCAAGGGAGCTCCGCCCCCCCCCCCCCCCCCATCCCCGTCCTCAGTGGTCTCTCCCGGCCGTCTCACCTTCCTGGTATTGTCTGCTGGTACACACTACACCTGCGGGGCTGTCAGGATGCGCCGGACTAGGGGACAGAAAGAACTGAATCATTGATACGGAACAAAGCTCTCTAAAGACGCCTTTTTAATGATGGATGATCTGGCGCGGCCGTCGACGCCGGGAGCCAGCGGGCGGACCTTGAGTTACAAGGTGCATCCCCGCGCTAACCGCCCCAGCTCAGTAAGACACCCGAGGCGCTCGGTGTGTGTGGTGTGTGTGTGCGAGTGTGTGTGTGTGTGTGGGGGGGGGGGTTCATAACTGTCTAGATGGTGATCTCTGACCCCTCCCCAGAGCCAAACAAACAAAATACTACCATTCACACACGCATGCACGCACACACACTTACACTCACACACATCTCCTGCATTTGACTCTACAGTGCATCATAAAAAGTTGCTCACTAACCGCCCAAAAAAAGAAACAGGACATTGGAAACCAAAGTGAAGTGTGTGTGATGTTCCACAACAAAACACTCGTACAGAAAGCCCTTAATCTGTAGAGATAACATGATGGGGGTGTATATGCCTCCGTGAATACACGGCAAACACAATGTCACCCGATATCCAGAGCGGACAGCTCATGATGCAGTATTCTAGTATGTCCAATAGCACAGACAGTTATCCTGAACGCGGGGTCATGCGATCGAAAAGATGTGCTTGGATTGATCTCTCCTCTGCCTCCATATTTCAAGCGAGTAATGATCTTCAGTAAAACTCCTGCTCAGATGATTTGAAGAACTAAGGCATTTTCTCTCATAAATATATTATATATATATATATATATATAAATATTATATATATAAATACATTCTGTGAGTCAAAGTTGTTTTTATTTGTTTGCTTTTTGCATGAGTGACCGTCCGGATGGTGGGCGTGCTGTGTACTAGTAGTAGTCAGTGTACTACTACTCACCAGAACTCACAAGTGCATCCCCTTTCTAAACAAGTGACTAAGAGCATAATCTAGCGCCGAAGCCAAAGTGCAAGAGTAGCAATCTCATTGGAACTACGGAATTGCTTCTATTATTCAAGCAACAAAACAGTCTAACGGTATCAAGCGGAATGCTAATGCTGTGCATAAGGTGAGAGTGCAAATGAAAGATACAGGATGTTCTAAATCAACTTACGGTGAACACATCAACAGCTTAGTGCCACTTTTAACCAATGCGTGAGCAGCATGGTTGAAAACGTAAAAGTACACCTACGCACTTAACTGATTTATCAGCGCTCCCCGTTCCATTAATACACACTTCAACTGCACCGCCGGTAATTATAGTTATGCCCGTTTGAATTCGTTCCAAAACCAGGGCCGTCGACTATTCATCGCTGCACCGCACAATAAGACCTCCGAGGGCTTGGCGAACGTAACTCTAACTACAGCAGCTACAGTATGCCAACTGCAGTACTGCCTGGCGGCCATTTTGTGCCCCCTCCCGCGCATCCAGTTTCCTCTGCTGTGGCGGCGGGGGAAGCGGCCTGCTGTGCTGACCCTGAAGACGTGGGAGGAACACGCGCCTCGTCTTGTTGTGGGCTTGGCCTACATTCACAACTGGTGGGTTGGTGTAACCAGACCGCTCTGGGGTGGAGGAGCAGGTGAAGCCAGCGCCACTGTGTCTAAAAAGCTTCCCGTCCTCCTCTGCGATCAATATGGCGCCATGTAGGGCCCCCTCGGTGCGCTGTCCTGTCCTGTCTTGTATTATGTTCATTGCCTATTTCGTACATTTGTATAGATTGTATTGTATATTGTATTGTATCATTTCCTTATTGTATTTTGCAGGTCTTGTTCTTGCACTATCTGTATGCACCAACAGAACATGGCAAATCCCTCATAGGTGCAACAAGCCTACGTGTCTAAATCATCCGAGTCGGAGTCGTCCACCAGATGGTCTTCATGCATAAACATGGTGCAGGAGTTAAGAGAGGAGCTCTCACACCTGACAGGAGTGTTGTCTCACATTACATAAGCCGATTTTATCTGCTCCATGTATTTCAAGTCAAGAGACTTTAACACATTCCATACTGGTGTTTTTGCTGTGTTTTTATTCATAGAAACATTCTGGTGTTGAAGAGACAGTTCTTTCTGACCGAGGCTGCTTGCTGTAGGTAGATGGATAGAGTCTGTTCCTGAAGAACTTTGTGTGTGTTTTATATCTGGTGTCTTCAAGCACATGAAATGTGTCAGAATGCGATGGTAGCAGACGTGGGTGTGGGTGACGTAGCTGGGGATGTGTGTTCCTGGGGGCGATGGTAGCAGACGTGGGTGTGGGTGACGTAGCTGGGGATGTGTGTTCCTGGGGGCGATGGTAGCAGACGTGGGTGTGGGTGACGTAGCTGGGGATGTGTGTTCCTGGGGGCGATGGTAGCAGACGTGGGTGTGGGTGACGTAGCTGGGGATGTGTGTTCCTGGGGGCGATGGTAGCAGACGTGGGTGTGGGTGACGTAGCTGGGGATGTGTGTTCCTGGGGGCGATGGTAGCAGACGTGGGTGTGGGTGACGTAGCTGGGGATGTGTGTTCCTGGGGGCGATGGTAGCAGACGTGGGTGTGGGTGACGTAGCTGGGGATGTGTGTTCCTGGGGGCGATGGTAGCAGACGTGGGTGTGGGTGACGTAGCTGGGGATGTGTGTTCCTGGGGGTTCAATCCCCTACGGAACAAGCAGACCACTTCAGTCAGGTGATGGGTGACTACCAAGACACATGTGTGTTAGGCGTTAGATGTGTGTGTATACACACACACACACACACACACACACACAGAGTATGTTCAAACAATTAGAAACAGAACCCAGGCAGTACATAACCTCGTTCCTCAGCCCTGTTTTAAACACAGGTTTGTTTTTTTCACTCTGCTTTCATGAAATGTTGGCACATCACCCCCCCCAGTGAGGTCTTTCATCAGATTGTGTGTGTGTGTGTGTGTGTGTGTTTGTAGACGTAACGCCCAGAGTGTGTGAATTTTCAGGTTGTAAACAGTGTTCTAAAAACATGTGTTCAGATCCAGAAGGACTAAGAATACGGGGTGTTGAAAAGTGTCGGGGCGGTTCTGGGCGGAGTCTTAACGTGGACAGATGGGAGTCTTAGCGCTTGGAACCGCCTCAACTGGACCCTTCAGCAACAGGCCAGGCGAGAGGCTGAGCCTGGGCCGCGTTTCCCAGATTTGCCGAATTTCTCCGCACTACCACGCTTCCCAAGGTATACCTTGGCGAAATGACAGAGTTTCCTACGAGTGTTTCCCAGACTATCCCTTAGCGTGCGCGTGAAGATACATCGTTAGGTCCATCCCAAGATACATCGTTAGAGGAGCTGTCCCTGGGCACGGTGCTGAAAAAAGAATTAATCGATGCCGCACACATCGATGGCCATTCGTAAAGTCACTGAAATGACGTGACAATATAATACGTGCTGTCTTAATTATTTGATTTCAGTCTAAATATTACCAAAAAGGAAGCTAATCCACCGAAAGCTCATCTGCTAATGTATTTAAGAGTCAAAGCGAGACCTAGTGATAGTCCCAATTCATACATCAAATTACATTACATCAAATAAAATATCCAAGAAAGAGCATGAATCGGATCGGGACATATAAGCCCCGTCGAGGATGTCTTGAAAGGCCAGGAAAAAATACTTTAATGATGATAGGCAATGATGATAGCAAAATGACCACTGATTTAGTTATCATACAAACAAAGGTATAATGCCCATATAAATTGCCCCTGTGGCAGTAGCATTCCCATGTTAGAATTCGCGCGGATACGATGACTAATTTAATCTATCAGGCACCGGTGTTGGCGCATGTGGCCTATAAAGAAAACAAGGGTAACTGCACATATTGAGCGACATGGCAGATATGAAGAGGAAGCGTGTGATAGCGTTCACCAAAGAATAACTAGTGATCATGCTGGACGAGGTGGAGCAGCCGAAGGCCGTCCTGTTTGGCGGCTACCAGTAGGGCCTATGCACAACTCCAGTAGGATACTTCCTGAAATTAGACATGCTTCTCTATTTCCTGTCCTACACTTTGGATGAAATGATTATTCAGGAATTCCTGAATAATCATTTCATCCAATAGTGTAAGACAGGAAATAAAGAAGCATGTCTAATTTCAGGAAGTAGCCTACTGGAGTTGTGCATATAGCCCATTGAAGAAGGCTGTATGCGTACACACACACACACACACACACACACACACACACACACACACACACTCACCACACACACTACATACACTTACCACACACACTGCACACACTCACCACACACACTACATACACTTACCACACACTGCCCACCCACTACAGTACACTGCGCACACACACTACATACACTCACCACACCACTCATCCTTCCTACGTGTTGCTACCTTGTCGTGGTGGGAAGGCTTGTGTGCCTCCATGACCATGAAGGCTATATTGGAGGGGGGTCACCCCCCAGCAGGTTCAACCATGCCGGGCAGGTTCAGGGTAGAGGCCAGACGAAAAGCAACAACTGGCCCTCCAGGTTGGGGGTTGGGCATGGGTCTAACAACCCCACCCCGGAAAAAGACAGCCTGTTACAGGACAAAGGTCTGAAGAACAAACCTGCCCATGTTTTTTCCCAACCAATATTAAACAAGTTCCCTTTATCCTGTATATTTGTTGTTTCTTGCCACATTACAACAGTAGAGGTTTTGGAGAAGGCACACAATATAACAAACAGCATTTGTAAGATCACTAAATACTGTGAATCTGTTAGCAAAGTTCACTATAAGGACAACAGTATTGGGCCACCTACACATTACAACTTTCATGACATCCCATTCTAAATGAATAGGCATCATATGGAGTTGGTCCCCCCCTGTGCAGCTATAACAGCCTCCACTGTTCTGGGAAGGCTTTCTACAATATTCTGGAGCGTGTGTGAGGATATTTGACTATTCATCTAGATGGCCTCATTGGATTAATCAATTCGCCAGGATATCTGTCTGACAATATATGAAGACAGCCAGAAAAGTCATGTCATCAAATTATCCCTTTACATAAGAAAATGTTGTTGTTGTTGTTCACAAAGTGGATTATATTAGGCTATGGATAGTCGTATATGTTGCTTGGCTCAATAAAAGTTTTAAAAACAACATTTCCATGATGTGTTCTGTAGGCGCCATAACATTTTGTTCATCATTCAAGTTCTTTGTATTTTGTGTGCACTAATGATGTGAATCGCGCAGGTAGGATAGATAGATGTGCGCTGTATTGCAACTCTCCTTTTTAAAAGTGTAATTTAGCTCGAATCGCGCTAAAACTATGACGGGATGAACGGAGCGCATCGCCAAGGTACACTAACGATGGGTTCAGACCGCCCTTCGTAACGTATCCCTTGGCTAAGGTATACCTTGGCTAAGAAGGCTCTGGGAAACAGCGCTTCGGCTCCAAGGTAGGCTAACGATGTATCTTCGGAAGGTACATCGTAAGGGCGATTTACGATGTACCTTGGGTGGAGCTGTTTCCCAGAGCCTTCGTAGCCAAGGTATACCTTGGCTTAAGAAGGTTCTGGGAAACGCATCGCCACCTAGAGGTGGACCTAACGACGTTCTTAAGAAGCACGTAGCGCTACGATGCCTTAACGATGCCTCTGGGAAACGCGGCCCTGATGGATGAGGAATCCTCCCTTTGACTTAAGGGAAGATTGGTGTGTGTGTGTTTGTGTGTGTGTTTGTGTGGGTGGGTGCGTGTAGATGTGTGCGTGTGTGGGTGGGTGCGTGTAGGTGTGTGTGTGTGCGTGTTTGTGTGTGTGGGTGTGTATAGGTGTGTGTGTCAGAGAGGGAGAGTGTGTGTGTGTGTGCGTGCGTGCGCGCGTGTGCTGGAGGGGCCCTACAGTGGGAGTGCCCTTGGTTGAGGAGGGGAAGTATGTAGCGATGGCATCATATGATAATAATAGCCCTGCCGTGCATTCTGGGAAGCAGCTCTCGTGTCCTTCACTGTCCTCTACCAAGACAACAATACAGAGTAACACACAAGGCCACACATGTACTGCATCAACACAGTGAGGTTACCTAATGCTGCGCTCCATTTGGCACGGGAAGTGGCCGTTTACGCGATACTACGCAGAGTTTTAACTGGAACGCCCCTGCCCACTTGTTTTCTACACTCGTGAACTCGTCCCTACCTCCAGCTCGCTCTGGAAGTCGTGAAAAAAATGGCCGCTACCTATGTAACTAGGTGAAACTTCAGTAATACTGTTTTATTAGCATTTGTTTATTTCTTATTTGTGTCTCATTAAATCAGTTGTACACACAGTATTCCCCAACTGTTATCTGAGGATATGTTCGCTACATGTTTTAAGTGCAAAATCCCGCGTAGTGCGTTGCCATCTACTGGTTTCGCAAACAAAACTAGCTAACGTCCATCTTTGTTCTGAGCTGTTGTTGTTGTGTCTACTGTAACGCGGTTACCTCAGGTGACGTCGTTCTCCGTCTCTCCCACCCCACCAAATCCCTGCCAAAGGGGAAGCAGAACAAACTGCGCCAACTGTCAGCGCCGGTCAAAAATCATGAAATGAACCTCGGTGATTCTCTAACGTCGGACGCAGGCGTCGAACGCGACGCAACGGCTGCAGCGGAGCCGCCGTCATTAGTTACAATGGATTCATTTCCTTAGCGTCTGATGGTTGATGGTTGACGCTGACGCTAACGGACCCAGTGGAGCCAAGCTGTAACACACAGGGCTGTACATGGATGAACACAGTGAGGTTACCTGCAGGCACGTGTGCATTGAGGCTCCAGAGGGTGTGTGTGTGTGTGTGTGTGTTCTTAAACAGAGCTGCTATATAGAGGGTGCATAACGACCAAGCTCACGCCACGCTCGCTCAGCCACGCCCACCCCTCCCCATCATGCTCTCTCTCTTTCTCACTCTCTCACACGCACACACACACACTCGCACAAACGCACACACACACACCCACTCACGCCCAAACAGAAAGATTCACACGCACACTCAATCACGGCCAAACACTCACGGGCACACACTCGCACACACACTCCGCATACAAATCAAGCCTCGTTACGTCCTACGCAGCGAAGCTTTTTTTGGTAGGCAGACCATCCCCCAGGCCAAGGCCACACGCTTGTCCTCATCGTGAATCACCGGAGACCTCGTAGGTAAAGCAGGGGGGGGGGGGGGGGGGACATCTAAAAATATTTCAAGTGCACCACCTATAACGTCAGCTCAGGGCGAGGCCGGGTTCTGGCAGCAGGTGTGAGGTCGTCGCGTGACTCATGGCGTCCGTGTGTCTCTGACGTCGACCCCCTCTCCTGCTTCCTGCCAGCTACTCTCTACTGCTGCACCGCTAAGCGCGCTAGGCTAAGTGCGCTAGGCTAACCGCGGCTCCTAGCCTTACCGACGGCTGCACCGGAGAGACCAGCGGGATGCGCTGGTTTTAGTCCGGGGAATCTCAGCCATGGTGGGACAGGAGGGGGGGGCTCAGAGCACACTTGTTAATAGATTTCAACTGGATCCTGGCATGCTGGGCCCCAGAAAAAGAAGGTGTGTGTGTGTGCTTGCGCCCCTGACACCTGAGAGCCCTCAGGGATGGTTTGTGTGTGGCGTGACGCCTTCCTTTTGTCAGCAAGTCGCCGTGGCACCCTGAGACGTAGTCTGGCAGCGGGAGGGTGGGCGTGACGGCGTGCTCAGACCACCACGTTGCTGGACCAGAAAGGCTGAGGCGCGGCGAAAACACAACTGTTCGACCTCCGGAGAGATGAGACGGGGTGTTTTCGGCGTGTTAATGTCTTAGCACGCGGAGGAAGAGGAGGGTGGGAAAAAAAACAGCCCCCCCCCCCCCCAAATAGCCTTGTGGGGCCGTCCAGTGCTCCGACGTTACTTCAGCACTCCCCCGCCCTCGTCCTTCTCGGAAAAGCCCCCCCCGTCGTGAGGATAAACAAGTTGCTGAGCTCGCCTTGTCCACTCTGGCAGCGTGCTCAGCTACCGTACGGCTAAGCTACATTTCCACTGGCGCTTCCACAGCGGCTACTCAGGGGAGGGGCTCTGGTAGTCTAGGTGTCGTTAAAAAGGGGGCCGGGCCAGAACACACACACACACACACACACACACACACACAGCCTGCCATACGCACGCAGCCCATCGGAATGGTCAGGATGTTTTTGTTTGACGGAGAAAAAAACATCGCCCCCCCATAGATGCGTGACGGACAGCTGTGCGTTTGGCGCCATGAGCTCCCACCTCACTCTCTCTCTGTCACACACAAACAGTGATTTAGTGTCCCCTGTGCTGGCGTGGGCCTCCACTCTCCCCCCCCCCCCCCTCCCTGCCTGCGCAAATGTCGGCCAGGCTCTCCCAGTGACTCACCGCCGTAGCTCCGCCTGTCCCCCACCCCCAAGGACAGGTGGGAAGAGGTTTTTTTTGGGGGGGGGGGGGGGGGGGGGGTCTGCCCCGGTCTGTCCACCAGTCTCCGCTGGCCTGCCCACGGTCTCAGCTCCCTCGTGTCTATAACTGGGAAGAGGTCGGTCAGCCGGACAGCTGCTCCAGATACTAACCACCCTCTAAAAGGGATGTAGAGGCGCCGGGACACGCTGTACTAAAAACAAACAAACTGCCAAACTGAGCCTAAGAGGGGTTGAAGGTGAAACGTGGAGGAAAGAGAGAGAGAGAGAGAGAGAGAGAGAGAGATGGTATCACACTTTGTATCCGAAGCGCTTTACAATGGCCTCTCATTCACCCGCTCACACACACATCTACACACCAATGGCGGCCAGCTGCCGTGCAAGGTTCCAGCCTGCTCACTGGGAGCGCTTTGGGGTTCAGCATCTTGCCTGAGGACACTTGTGGACAGGAGGAGGAGCTGGGATTCGAACCGCCGACCCTACGATCCACGACCCACTCTACCTCCTGAGCCAAAACAAAGAGAGGAGAAGGAGAGAGCGAGAGACGAGAGAGAGAAGAGAGAGAGAGAGATAGCAGTACTCTCGGTACTGTTAAAATCAACCTTAAATATTCAGCAAGTAAAGTGACGCAGCAGCGCTTTGATTGTCTGTGTCCACAGTATGCGCTGCCTGTCAGACGCATCGGCTACGTAAACAAGCCTTCTGCATAATGACTCACTCACTGCTGCCAGCTGAGCCTCTATAGGCACAGACCTCCCTCCTGCAGTACAGCATCCAGCCAGAGGGCGGCAGCACCGCGCAGATCCCGTCCTGGCTGGGCGAGGAGGAGGAGAGGAGGAGAAGAAGAAGAGGAGGAGGAGGAGGAGAGGAAGAGGAGAGGGAGGAGGAGATGAGGAGGAGGAGAAGGAGGAGGAGGAAGAGGAGAGGGAGGAGGAGATGAGGAGGAGGAGGAGAGGGAGGAGGAGAAGATGAGGAGGAGGAGGAGGAGGAGGAGAGGAGGCAGAGGGCAGGCATGCGGCAGACTGCAGCATCCCCAGCCTGCGAGCCCCTGACTGCAGTTTGGTCAGGCTGCTATTGAACCTGAGTAGATCTCTCCCTCCCTCCATCGCTCTCTCCCTCTCATCTCTCCTCCATCTCTCTTCCTCTCTCCCTGCCCCCCCCCCTCTTTCCCCCCTCTCTCCAACCCTATCGCCCTCTCCCTCTCCTCTCTGTGTTTAAGCCATAGGGCGTGTTAAGTAGCTGAGCGCTTGCATTATAATGCTCAATGTAAGCGCTGAGCGATTTTCAAAACCACTTAACGTTCTGCTCCAACTGAGCGCTGAGTTGCTAGGAGACGAGAACTTTTCACATGTTGTCAATCATGTGTACGAGCATCCTTTCGGCATCCAACCTTGTTTTTTTTGGCTCAGGTGATGATGATGACTATAATGTGGTTTGGCTCAGAACTGATTATAGTTCAAAACTGCTCACTTGTGCTCTGAGCAGATCAGTCTGAGCGTAACTGAGCAACCCGTTAAGTGAATTCTTCTCGCTGAGCGCAACTGAGCTTCTCGGCTACTTAACGCGCCCAATGTCATCTCTCTCTCTCTCTCCCTCTCCCTCTGATCCAGTTCCCAGGATCTGACTGAACACTACGTCAAAACACACCACCTTAACTGAGCTGCTTAACTGAGCATGGATTCTAGCGCCCTGTGTAGAACAAGAACACTAGATGAAATAAATATTGGAGCACACCACAAGCATGTTTGTCATCTCAGAAGAACTTAAAATATGTAGCACTTGCCTCCACATTCTTCTGTTGGCTTAGCGGCCACGATCAGACAGAGAATGTCATTGAACACCCTTGGTTATGGTCCACTACTAAAAAGATTATGTGCCACTACTGGGAGCTAGGATTGTTTAGAGGTCAACACCACCCCCTTGTGGCCGTTGGATGCTACAGCAGTTTGCCACTGCCACTGTGTAATCTCTCACACACACACACACACACACACACACACACACACACACACACACACACACACACACACCACATCATTAAGGGGGAGGGACAGTGCGCTCTCACACAATGACAGCCAGCCACGTTTATTTGAAAATACCCTCGCTGAATTTGCATAGTGTCGTCATGGCAACCTGTGATCAGCTGAGAACATCAACTGCAACTTATGAGTGAGAGAGAGAGAGACTGCTAGACAGACAGACATACATACATGGATGTAAATCCAATGACATGCTCCAATAGGCCGCTAGAACGCTATGAATAGGCCGCGATACCTTCTCCGGCATTAGGAACAGGAACATGGCTTTACAGGTGGACGGTAGGATCTCTCCACAAACACACCAAAGCAGTTGTTTATGGCGGATTGTCAAGGCTTATGAGAGAGAACGCCATCCTGGCACATTGGTCATCAATCCGAGTATGAGATTGAGTAGTAAGATGGTCAAGCAAATCCAGCCGTCCGAAGCACAGTCAGCAGCGTTGGAAGAGAGAAGAGGGCCGGACATGGCGTCCTCTCGCTGTGGTCCTTTCCCCTCCTCTTTGGCTATTTTAAAGACGACGTTTGCTAATTGAGCCTTGGCCCAAATGTATGGCCTATTTGCTTCTGCTGACAAACTAGGCCAGCCTCTTGCTGCAGGGGGTTTTCTGGAACAACTAATTGAAACAAACTGCTCTCCTACAGGGAAACACTGCAAAAACAACCGGGGGAGTGTTTATGACCACAGGGGGCGCTGTTGGCTTCATTCCACAGGCAAAATAAAGATGGCTGCCTCAGCACGGCACACCAGCAGCATTACTGGGCGTTATTGTATATACTGTCTGTCATTCCCATCTGTGACTCTGCCTTTCCTCTGCAGGTTTATGTTTCACTATACTTCTTGCAAGTGACTCTTAGATGCACACTAAGTCACTTCGCAATAGGATCAATTTCCTCACCACCTTATTAGTCTATGGCGGATACAATGTCACAGATTTTATTTTTTTAATTCATCAATTGACTGCTGGGACGACCCTTTACAACCTCTGCGGTGCTCTCTTCAACGTTCTGAAAACTCGCCATTTTAGAGATACAAGGTTTCGACCGGACAGCTGCGCAATGCAATTTGACCACCGCTCCAGAAAAAGGGTTTGTGGGTAAACCGGCTTAAGATGTTAAATAGTGAGGCTCTGTCCACGGCAGGTCAGCGTGTCGGGGAGATTCCCTCTCAGCTGGCCGGGCGGGGCCCAGCGGTTTCATGGCACAGAGTTCAGCCGTCCTCAGATTCCTCTGATGGATTACAGCATGTCTGCGTGTGTGTTGGAGTATTGTCTAGCCGTGCTGTATGTGTGTGTATTGGTGTGTGTGTGAATGAAAAATATTTTTCAAAGGCTTTTGATTTTTGGCGTGCATGAGACTAACTAAGACATTTGGTGTGCATCAGAGTGTAAGTATTTTTTGGCGCAGTGTGTGTACATGTGTATATGCGTGTGTAGCTACTGCATGTGTGTTTGTTGTACAGGATGCTCTCTGCTCCCTCATCCTGAACCAATCTGTCCTTCCCCATCCCTCCGGGGATGGAGACCAGGGTGTATGTGTGTGTGTGTGTGTGTGTGTGTGTGTAACACAGACACCCCCAACTGGGCTTCCCTCCCTGTGACGCCTGCAGTCCTCTGTGGGGCTTCGATGGGAGTTCAGTCAGTCAGACAGACAGAGACAGACAGACAGAGTCAGTCAGACTCTCTCTCTCTCTCTCTCTCTCTCTCTCGAAGTGATTGTTTTTCACCGAGGTAGTTTTCACGTTATGAAATATAGACGGGAATGAGCTGATGACTAATGTGCTCCTATGTATTTCATAACGTAAAAACTACCGTGGTGAAAAACAATCAGAGTCCAGTAATCATGAGTTTGTAATTCCAGTAGTGTATTCTGGATGTTATTTTTGACTTTTTCGAATCTTGAAGTGTTATTTTTATAATGAACTTGTACTATATGGTCTATGGATACTTCCGCATTCTCCCACCCAGAGCGAAATGGCCGCCGTGTGAATATGGTCAATTCGCTGACTCACTCGCCATACGTTTCAATGGGGAGCGCAGTTGCCGAACAAATCGTCATACAGCGAAAACTATAAGTCACACAGCTTAGATACTTATATTGTACGAATCAGCACAGTTGTGTGAACATTTTAATATATAATATGTGTGTGAGCATTCAAAACTGTAGGAGTGCCAGCAGTTTACAAAATGTGTGAATATTTTCAAAGCAACAGCTGCCACCACTCTAAAAACATTCCAAAAGCAATTTCAAGCAGTTTCAATGGGACAAAAAATAGTTTTAAAAGTTAAATTACTAAAAAACTATAAAAACTCAATGTATCTCTGAAACAGCTAAACATCATGAACATTTTAAAGTTTGAATGAAGTTTCTAGCACAAAGTATTTAGAAGTTGTTAAGTGGCAAAAAACTGGGGAGAACTATAATAAGTAAGAAAGAAAGAAATAGTGGGAATATTACAAGTTGTGTTACAAGCTAGCCCCCCTAATAGATAAATAACAAAAGCACTCCATCACTGACTTCTCTGACTTCCTCGCTGAAATAATGCCTAAATATGACCACTTTCTAATTCTGGGTGACATGAAGATACGTGTGCTGTCCCTCCAAGCCGTTGGCTAGAAACTTTTTAAATATTATTGACTCATTTGATCTTGTGCAGTCGGTGACTGAGCGCGGGCACACACTCGATCTTGTCCTATCTTATGGTCTATCCGTTTTTAATATCGAAGTTTATGGTGCATTTTTCTCTGATCATATGCCTGTTTTATTTGATGTATCTCTCCCATGTGATATCGACAAACCATCTGCACCGGCCCGTCGTTGCCGTATGTTGAACCCTTCCACTGCTGTTCGCTTCTCGTCTGCGTTTACCAGCTCTACCCGGCCCAGCCAGCCCCGTGTGTGTTAATGCAGAGGAGTTAACCTCTTGGTTTGACTCCACCTGTCTGCAAATCCTGGACTCTGTCGCTCCTCTGAAAACCAGGCGCTCCAAACCTAAACCCGAGCCCTGGTTGAACGACAGCACACGGTAAGCCCGGTGAGAATGCAGGAGGGCTGAACGTCAGTGGAAAAAGGACAAGCTGCATGTGTCTTTTGACATTCTGAGGGACAGCTGGCGTAGATATCGGCAAATTGTCAAAGTTCAAAAAACGAAACATTTGTCTGATATCATTTTAATCAACTGCCACAAGCCTCAGGTTCTATTTAAAACTATTAATGACATTCTTGATGTTCCCCAGCCAGTCTGCCTTGAAGCTTCCTCTGAAACATGTGAGCTCTTTCTGCAGTTTTTTACTGATAAGGTAGCCAACATCAGAGCCAGCATCTCCACCCCGACACACGACCCCTCTATTTTTGTCACCTGCCCGGCTACTTTTAGCCAATTTGAGCCTGTGTCTCTTTCCCAGCTAGAGGAAATAATTTCCATTATGAAGCCCTCAGGCTCCCCCTTAGATGTCCTTCCCCCTCGGCTTGACAAAGAGTTCCAGCAGGGCTATAGGACCAGATGTCCAGAACATTATGAATCACAAATTTTAAACATGCTGTGGTACAACCGCTGATTAAAAAGCCTAACCTGGACGCCTCTGTCCTTTCCAATTTCAGGCCAATCTCCAAGCTCCCGTTTCTTTCCAAAGTTCTGGAGAAAATTGTACTTGTTCAACTGATGTTGTTTCTGAACACACATGGTATTTTGGAAGTGTTCCAGTATGGTTATAAAGCGCTGCACAGTACCGAGACTGCACTCCTAAGGATTTTTAATGATATATTTCTGGCTACGGACTCCGGTGACTCTCTTTTTCTTGTACTGTTGGATCTTACTGCCGCTTTCGATACAGTGGATCACAATATTCTGCTCTCCCGCCTGGAGCACTGGGTTGGCATCAAAGGTTCAGCTCTGGAGTTTTTCAGGTCATACCTCTCAGAGAGAAGCTTCTGTGTTAGCCTGGGCGACGCCGTATCCGCCACTGCAACTCTCCCTTGCGGGGTGCCCCAGGGCTCAATTCTTGGACCAATTTTATTTATGTTGTATCTACTCCCCCTAGGATCTATTTTCAGGAAACATGGAGTCTCCTTCCACTGTTATGCAGATTATTTTCAAATCTACATGCCCTTGAAACAAAGCAACCCTGACTCTTTAAAACTGTTGTTTGCATGCCTGGAAGATGTCAAAGCATGGTTAGCTTTAAACCTTTTATGTTTTAATGACAGTAAAACCGAAGTCATGGTGTTTGGTCCCACAAATGCCCATGTGTTTCCTCCTGCTGATCTAGGCCCTTTAAAACATTTTGTGAAGCCAACTGCCACTAATTTAGGGGTGAAAATTGGTACTGGCTTCGCTCCACTGGCTTCCTGTGCGTTTTAGGATTGATTTTAAAATTTTGCTGTTTACCTTTAAGTGCCTAAATGGCTTGGCACCCATCTACCTCTCGGAACTGCTGGAACCCTATGCTCCTTCAAGGTCCCTCAGGTCCTCTGATCAGCTTCTCCTGGTTGTCCCCAAATCCAGGCTGAAGCTCAGGGGGGATCGGGCTTTCGCAGTGGCAGCCCCTAACCTCTGGAACGAGCTACCTCTGCATGTTAGACAAGCCCACACTCTGCATGTGTTTAAATCACGCCTCAAAACACACTTATATTCTTTTGCGTTTTCCTGACATGGCCTAAGAGACTTGTCCTTTTTCATGTGACATACTGCGTATGTTTTACTATGTGCTCTTTGTGTGTTATTGTTGTTTGACTTGTACAGCACTTTGGTCAACGTTGTTGTTTTTAAATGTGCTCTATAAATAAAGTGGTATGGTATGGTAATAGAGCTCGGAAAGTCCTAATGCCATACGTTGGCTTTGCCTTCTTAAATCCTGCTTCATCTGAGAGCAAGAGAGAGAGAGAGAGAGAGAGAGAGAGAGAAAGAGAAAAGAGAGGGAGAGAGAGTGAAAGAGGAGAGAAAGAGAGTGAGTGAAAGAGAGAGAGAAAGAGAGGAGAGAGGAGATGGTGAAAGAGAGGAGATAGAGAGAGAGGGGGGGAAAGAGAGAGGAAGAGAGAGAGAGAGACATCAGCATTTATCTGGGGGATTTGGACAGCTGTCAATTAGAATCCCTCAACGCAATCCCTGTCCCTTTGTCCCGTCTCCTCCTCACCTCTCTCCTCCTCCTCCTCTCTCTCCTCTCTCTTCCTCCATCAAACGTCTGTCTCTGGTTCCTCAGTGTGGTGAGGGGCTGCCTCCTGTGACGTCTGTGCTGTGTGTGTGTGTGTGTGTGTGTGTGTGTGTGTGTGTGTGTTGGCAGGGGTGTCCGGACAGAGCAGATAAGAGAGAGCACCGAGGCTGTTGTTATTAGTCTTCCACTCTAATCCCCACTCCCCCCTCCAGTTTGTTGTAGCTTCGGGTGTGTGTGTGTGTGTGTGTGTGTGTGTGTGTAATGTTAATATCCTCTGGAGCTGCTGTGAGCAGGCAGAGATTTTCTCTTTGGATCTGTTGACCTGGGTTCCCAAGGGCTATGGAGCACACACACACACACACACACACACACACACACACACACGGAGGGGGGGAAGCCCTCATTCAGGCGAGGAGGGACTCCCCTGTGGGTGAAGCTGCCACTGCTAGGGGGGTGGGGTGGAGTGGAGTGCCAGAGGTTATGATGCATTACGAATGGAGGGTGTGGATTGGCCGATGTTTCCCTCGATGCTGCAATACTCCACTCTGGCGCCAGCTAGCACCCTGAACACACACACGCACGCATACACACGCACGCACGCACACAGGCACGTACTGTACACACACATACGCCTTGTGTATAGGCGGCGGCAGTCATATAAGAGCGGACTAAAACAACATTTTTAGGACCACAAATCTGAAATTAAAAAATTAACAGATCTAATAATATTATTATTATTATTATTATTAGCTTTACATTAAGGAATGAATCCCGATGCCAGTTGCATGCTAGTGTGTGCTTGTGCATGCCTTAGCTCAGCGGTCTTTAAGGGCGCGCGGTGTTGAACGTGATCCACTCATGGTTCTGCTCAGCTGAAGACGAGGCCGTTGCTTTAAATGACTGGCATGCATGACGGGCGGGGTGTCCTTGATTTGCCTGCCTGCACATGCCCTCCACCACCCCCCCCCCCCCCCTCTCTCTCTCTCTCTCTCTCTCTCTCTGTGCTCTTGTTATTATGCAGGCGTCTGCTGTCAAGACTTCTTAAACTCAACGGACTGTTCACCCCCTTCCTCTCCGTGCACTTGCCTTGAGCTGCCTCTATCAAACGGTACCATGTGCACGTACACACACATATGCACATGTACCTACAGTACGCGCTTGCTCGCTCACTCACACACGCACGCACGCACACGTACGCACACGTACGCACATGTGCCTACAGTACTCGCTCACACACACACACACACACAAATATGCACACATACCTAACAAACAAACACACACACACACACACAGCATCAGCAGAGTTAGTCATGTGGTGGGTTTCGCCCCCCTCGGGTCTCTGCTCTGACTCAGGCAGGCCTGCTGTTGACAGCTCCCCAGACAGACCTCGTACACGTACACACACACACACACACACACACACACACACCTCTCCTCTCCACAGTCATTCAGTCATTCAGACACTGCTCAGGCGCTCAGATCTGCAGTAACTCAGCTGTTTCCTGCTACTGTGTGTATGTGTGTGTGTCATCATCACAACGTTATAAAGTAAAAGGTATCGCAAATCTTCTATCGTCATCATTTATCCAAGGCATCCGTTTGGCTGGAACTCGATGTCCCTTAACTGTATATAGACTTAAAACCGGGGGTCTTCTCAGTGCCGTATTTAGGCATGGGCGACATGGGCAGCCGCCCAGGGCGGCATCTCGCAGGGGGCAGCAAGAGGAGCAGAAAAAGAAACCAACCCATTTGGAAAGCCCGTTCATTTCATGTTTACAAAACGAAACTGAAAGTGGGAGGCGCCGTAGCGGGGGGGGTTCGCCCAGGGTGGCATATAAGCTAGAAACGCTATAGGCTAGCGGGTGAAACGGTGTGTGTGTGTGGGGGGGAGCTGTCTTTGTGCTTTTCAAAACAGCATTTGTTGTCATCACCAGGGGCAGCCTAGTGATTCCAGGCGCAGGATTCTTCCTCTGTAATTAGAGATCCTAATTTGTGAGCCGGCATCATTATGAATCCCGGTTGTTAGTGGTTACCTGTTGTTATGGTTACCGTTTCTCTCTTGTTACTGGCAACGAGAGCTGAGGCACCAAAACGTTGAGACACCAGGCGCTAAAACGCTCATACTGTAACACACACACACACACACACCAGGCGCTAAAACACCCGACTTCTTTTCACAGGACAGCCATGTCCTTGGGCTCTCAACCCCACTACACACACACACACACCGAGTATGCACTCAAATACAGAAGAATACAGAAGCACATGACTAAGAGCATGCTTTTGCACTAACATAGCCACACACACACACACACACACTAAAATGCAAAGGAATACAGATGCACACGACTGTAGGTACAGTACACAGCCACACACACAATATGCACTAAAATACACAGGAATAGAGGCACACGACTAGGTACACAGGCACACACACACGTACATGTACACACACACACAAACAGTTTGCACTCAAATACAAAGGAATACAGCACGACTGTAGGTACACAGCTAACGACTGTAGGTACACACCAACAGCCTACACACATACTACAGACAACATACATACACACACACACAAAAACACACACATACACACACACACAGTATACACTAAAATACACAGGAATACAGAGGCACATGACTAGGTACTGTACACAGACACACACACAGACACACACACAGCCACAGTGCCCCCCCCCCTCCACACACACACAGCACTCAAATACAAAGGAATACAGAGGCACATGACTGTAGGCGCGCACACACACACACACACACACACACACACACACACACACACACACACGACTAATCCCGGCCATGAACACAGTGCCTTTTCATCCAGAGAAAATCATCAAGCCAATTAATGGCTACGTACAGAGTGATACGCGTGTGCAAACAGGACAGCTGTGTCTCCCAACCAAACGACCCTGACACGTCTTAATTAGGATCACATCTGCGAGCGCCGACAACATCCGCAGCTCATAACAACGTTCCCCCGAAAAAGAGGAGCTTTTTCCGTTGGCGCTGGGAAAACACGCAGCCATGTTGTCTGGCTCTAAGGACCAACTGACGCCTGGATGTGAAAAACATCCAGAAAAAAAAAAAGATGAGACTAAACATTTCCCCCTCTAATAACCGTTATTCAGTGCGTGAAATCACAATGATGTCGCCGGTGGCCAATCAGATCGAGCTGTGTAGAGTTGTTTTCGCTGCTGTGGTTAGGAGAGTGCTTTACTCCAGGGGCAAAGAAGACGCTCGTAGTTCCTGTCACGATGAAGGCCGCGGCATTAGAGATGCCAAAGAGATAAATATAGCACCAACGCTTTGTTTTCCTAATCCACCCACAGGACTAAGGAACTAACCTTTTAAATAGGTCAACATCCTCTTCCTTTTTAATCACACTCAGCCTCTATGGTCAGTGTGCGTGCTGGTGTGTGTGTGTGTGTGTGTGTGTGTGTGTGTGTGTGTGTGTGTGTGTGTGTGTGTGTGTGTGTGAGAGGTAAAGAATGGCCCCGTCACCGGACTCCTCCTCACAGTGACCAAGTGAACAGGAAACAGCCAGATACCAGCAGAGTGCCGTGCCCCTGGGCTCTACCCATCACCCACCAGCAGAGCACACACACACACAGTCACGTGGACACGGGGACGCACAATGCCAACAACAAGCCAGTCCATGGCTCTCGTCATGTGGAAATCATGCTTGTGTGCGCGGCCCCATAAGAGGTGCACTTGTGTGTGTTGTTCACTAGGCCGGTTTGGAAATAGCCGTTCAGGTGCGTACAGCTGGCACACACTTCAAATGCATTCGTCAACTGCCTCGATCACACCGAATTCCACTCCCGGGAATTCAATCTCTAAAAGTAATCAGATATAGTCATTTTTAACAGGATCAAGTGCAAAAAACGGAATTCTCCGGTGCATTTCAATACAGGTTTGACGTACGCAGCGTGATGTTAGTAGCCTAGTGACGGAGTAGAGGGGTAACAGCGATATGAGGATGTGTTTCCTTCCCATCATGCTCGAGCGCAAGGTTAACCTACTTAGACTGCTCCTGGGGCGCTAGCCGTCACGCTCTTTAATGAGGATTTAAGTCACGTCTGTTTGCGCACACCTCCGCTGTTCGTTTTAATAATGTGATTTGATTTACGCTCGCCGACGCGGATGCCTTCATGCTTGCCGAACACGGCTGACTGAGGGGAGGGGGGGGGGCGGCACACCTGCCATCCGTGGCATTGTAAGGATGCTCGCCATTGCGTTACACACATGACATCGAAACCCATCCAGGCCGAGTCCTGTGTGAGCTGTGGTTACGCAAGGTGTCTTGCACGCGCGCACACGCACAGCAAAACACATACAGTACTGTATACACACACACACACACGACACACAATTACCTGGACCAAGACAGATGAGCTGAAACATGTTGGCTTTGAACCCATGTGTGAAAGTCATGAGCAGAAACCTAATCCCAGGTGCCTTGGAGTGTGTGTGTGTGTGTGTGTGTGTGTGTGTGTGTTGGAGTGTGTGTTTTGGAATGTGTGTGTTCTGGTTCTGGTTGTGTCCCTGCCTTCTCTATGGGGTACTCTACCTGGGGAGACGATCCCTTCCCATGGTTAGTTCAAGAGGACCCCATGTCAACCCATATCACCTGTGCCATGATAGCAATTATTATTTCATATTTTTTATTTAACCTTTTAGTGCCATTGAGATGTGAGATCTCTTCTACTAGGGAGACCTGGCCAAGACAACAGCAGCAATACATTATGCGAAATAAGTAGCCTACAAGTGTATACAGCACAATATACATCACACACAGACGCAAAAAGAACAAAGAAGATTACCATGATAATTAGAGTGCAGTGCATAACTGAAGGCGGTAGAGATGTGGATTTTCAGTGGGGACCCAATGTGCAGAAAATGACACTCTTCCTGCAAGGAGTTTCCTAACAAGGATTTAAATTCACCAAGTGAGACCAGAGTATCTAAGTCTTATAATCAATTCCATGCCAGAGGTGCAAAGTGAGAGAAGTTCCCTAGTTTAGTGAGTTCTGTACTCTGGAGGTTATAGAAGTAACCATCTAATGAACCTGGTATGGAAGCTACTGTACTAGAGACCTTATACTGTACATAAATGTGTCTCAGAAGGTAGAGCGGGTCGTCCAATGACCGCAGGGTCGGCGGTTCGATTCCCCGCTCCTCACCTCCCAACGAACAACACTTTGAGCAAGCTCCTTGGCAGCATGGCAGCTTGACACCATTGGTGTGTGAATGTGTGTGTGTGTGTGTGTGTGTGTGTGTGTGTGTGTGTGTGTGGGTGTGTGTGGGGGGGTAAATGAGGCCATTGTAAAGCGCTTTGTACATTAAGGTAGAAAGGCGCTATGTAAGTGCAATCCATTTACCATGTACATGTGTGATTTCCTACCATTTGATATACAGTAGTAACCATTTGATATACAGTAGTACTGTAGTAGCACACAGGAACGAGGCAGCATGCATATACATTATGTCACCAGCTCGAAAAAGTTTCAATATGCAGCTCGAAAAAGTTTCAATATCCACGACGGTGACGGCTGAAGAAGGATATAAACCGGGCGGCCATTTTGCAGGTTCGCGACGATGCCATTTGGACACGGTGCGTTAGAAAACATCACAAATAGAGAACTCTGTTGTTCCATCCGAAGAGAAGTAACGTTTCAGATCTGTCACATGGGGTTTGCGGAATTTCCGGTTTCATCCGGTTTCCCAATCATGCTGACTTTCCACGCGCGCCGGGAACCAAACAAAGGCATGCCCACAGCAGCGTAGCAGGGAAAAGGCGTGCTAGGTGAGCGAGGATTCACAATCAATGATACATACAGACAACTACTGTTGCAGGAACACTGACCCCGGTCCTTCCATTCCAAACCAAACACCTAAAGACAGCTAAAGATCCCGCGTTTCGGGGTGGCGAGGGCGTGGGAGGAGCCTCAGTTGGTGAGCCACAGAAAGGAGAGGGGAAGCCGGGGTTCGGAGGGGATACTGAAGTTCGGTTTAGTTTAAAAAGGACAGTGTGCACAGACATCGGATCATTTTGTGGAAATTTTAGTGGGAAGCTAATTTCCATCTGTAAATGGACTGCACTTATATAGTTTTTCCACCTTAGGCACTCAAAGCGCTTTATAATGGCCTCTCATTCACCCATTCACAGACACACACACACACCAATGGCGGTAGCTGCCATGCAAGGTGCTAACCTGCTCATTGGGAGCAATTTGGGGTTAGGTGTCTTGCTCAAGGACACTTCAACATGTGAACAGTTGGAGCTGGGATTCGAACCACTGACCCTTCGATCATTGAACGACCCACTCTACTGAGCTACAGCAGCTCCTGTAGTCCTAACAGTGAACAAATAAACACAACACGAGGTCGCTGAGTCGGAGCCAAGTCTCCTGCAGTAACGCTGCCCCCCGGCTGGGCTGGCAGGGTGGGCTCCTGACCAGGGTGGCCCGTGCTCGCCCTGACAGACTGGCGCTCTGAGACTCTTCTGCCTGACCAGCGTGGTGCTGGCTCTATTTGACCGCGTGCTGGGCCTGCTAGGTCCTGGCTGGCCCCTTTTCTCTACTGTAGCATGAGCTACCGCTCTCTGTCACCACAGTCCCCTGCCCCAGCATAGGAAAAAAAGATAAATCAAATATCCTGGCCTTTTCTGTGAGAAAAGATCACTGAATAAGTGTTGCAGAGAAATCTGAGGTACTCACAGATGCATGAGGGTTTCTGGAACATGGTGGGTGGTTTGAAAGCTTGGCGTTGCTAATAAATATTATAAGCTGGCAACTTCGCTGGCCACCTTGTTCCAGCTGGCTTTCTCGGACTGCCCATCTTTCTCTCTCTCTCTCTGGTATTTTAATCTATCATCTAATGAAGTAGATTTTCCTGACACCGTTATCTTCATCCCCCTGCTTCATTAAACTCTTCAAAGCTTCATCGATCTATGGAGTGGTTCTAGAATTGAGCTCTTCACAGCTTCATCAATCCATGGAGCCGTTCAAGATTTAGCAGTTAACTTCTTCTTGGGGAGTTATTCACCATTTCCATATTTCACATATTCATGAAAACATGTAAAGAAACCTCTGGGTCATGTGCAGCATATTGTCGGTTACACAACATTAGAATCAGCAATAACATCCTCTATAAAATGGTCATTCATCTTTTGTAAGACCTTGCAATTTTGGCACTCAATTTAGGAATGTGGGATTCTTAGTGGTCACTGGACCCTACTGGTAAAGAAACTGGCTTTGAGCAATGATCTTTGTGTATTTGTGTGACACAACAATGTAAACGAGGGAAACCTCAGTGCTTTACGAGTATAAATAGTTTGAAATGAAATGATCAGGGACATTGGTGTCAATGTGATCAATGCATGTTGTAGAAGAAGTATGTCAAACATACAGCAATTAGTCAAAACAAGCACTTTTAATTACAAGCACTAATAAATAAAAAAAATCTTCATGGAGCAATTACCGGCTACCCAGTCTATATTCATATCTCCAACACATTTCACTCTTTGCATCAGCGACTCTGTCACTCATTTCACATAAATCATTGAGATACTGGGTATGTCTGTAGCAGCCCACCAGTATTGGTTTCAAGTGAGGTAAATGTACCAGAACCCACAACACTTCTATATCATTCAACATTAATTCCAAATACAATTTTACAGGATGATGACTTTGTACTAGCCACATCCCCACTGTACTTGTCTCTATCCCTTCCTAAACAAGAGAACAAGTGCACAGTGAACCTGTTGTCTCCCCACCCACGACGCATGTCGTCACCATGTACAGTTGTTGAATGGAATTTACCCATTCATTCTCTATGGTGGCCTGTTCGATACCTGTATCACAGGTTACGAACGTAACACGTAAAAAGTCTGTGGGTGAACTTTGCTTGATACGGGCCGCAGGTTCTAGGGTACACTATGAGCCCTTTCAGGGCCTGTCTGTGTTTTGTTTGTACTTGAAACCTGTATCAAGCAAAGTTCACCCACAGACTTCTTACGTCAGACCGCAGGCCTCTGAGCACATGCCCACACGCTTATCGATATCGCTTATCGCTAGTACTAAATTGTACTTTAATATCTTCATATGGATATAATATCAAGATATATATATATATATCAATCAATCAATCATATTATATAGTAAAATATATAGTAAAAGCTATATAGGAAAAGCAGACCTATTAACACTTAGCTATTTACAAATAAAAATGCTACCTGCTACCTCAATCAAGTAGATATCCAGATAAGTCACTGTGTCTTGGTCTACTTACTTCACCACCTAAAGGGAAGTGCATAGAGCAGCATGTAATGACTTTTGTCCGGAAACAGAAGTTGAACCAACAGCAGTAAAATAGCTAACATTACAGGAATCATCAGTGTAACTGCTTTAGCCACCGAGAGCTACCATTAATGTTATGGAAGCTGCTGCTAGTTGTGAGCTCATGAGCTAACTGGCTATCATGCAAGGGTGTATTTTGGATTTGAGCTTTGTTGGGGAAATTAAATGTGAGCGTGCAGAGCGTGCAAGCCAGATTTTTCTTTTTTGCACTATATAAAATAAAAAGGATATACAGTCAGATCTGATTATCCTGATGGCTGGTACTTAACCTCCTGAAATGATGATCATGCATTTGGCCCACATGTGCACTTGCTGCATACAAATTAAAAACAACCGATAGGGTTAAAAAAAAAACGTACCTAAACATCACGTCTGGTTTGTTTACTAACGTTATACAATTCAGTAGGCAAGTGAGCCTCGTCATGGCTAAAATCTTGCCGCGGTTGCAACGGTAGGCAAGTCGTTGCCATACGGAATTATCAAGTATTGAAAAATAAAATGCACTTTCAATACGAGGCGCGTATTTATGTGCACAAAACTGTAGTGCTGATGGAGGCTCTTTGTAGCCGCGCAACCAAATTCAACCATACAGCCAGCCTCTCCCGCATTAGCAAGAAACAGCAAGCCAATCCTAGTAGCGATATTGGGCTATTAGAGAAGGAGATTTGTTACGCGTTTTTGTACCAAATTATTGCTGGGGACAATTCAGCAGTCTCTGAATCAGGGACGGCGCTACACCGGGGCTAGGCGTGGCTATAGCCCCGTCACAAATCTGCTTAGCCCCGGTTAAGCCCCCTCAAACATTTTGGTATATTTTTTATTTTAAAATAAAATTGTAAAAGTTCATAAACAGCCATTCTCTCTTCATAATCAGGTCCCATGGTTACGTGCTCATGCTACAGGTACCCTGCGATTCACATGCGCGTGGTGGGGTCTGGTCTGGTTACTATGCCTACGAGCCTAACAGCTTTGCCTCGCCAGACGAGTCGCGCTGATGTGAGTGTGCTCGTACGTTAGCCAGTCGTTCATAATGGATCATTTTGTAATTCGAAAGAAAAGAGACTTAAGTCTAGACGAGGGGGCCAAGAAGTAGAGGGATGAGGGTAGCTCGTTTTGACAGTGTTTGAATATTGGCCAATCACCACCAACTTCACTTCACTTTCACTTGTGGAGCTTATTGTGACCCTTTCTCCCGCTGTGAGTTTGAGGACGATTGCATTTCATTTTATGAAATTAGACATTGGATACGATTAAATCAACAAATGAGTTTTGAATCAGAACGTTTGATGGCTTGCGACTGATTTTTAGCCTACTAGCACTAGCATAAGTAACTTACGTCTAACTTTAGCTAACTTAAATGGCCAAGCTGGCTGACAAGCAACAACGGCTTATTATAGCTATGAAAACGGCGTCTTTATACGGCGTGTTTAATGTCAAAATCATTCCTACGCCCTTGTCATGAAAATCAACTTTTTTCTTAGCACCCCCATGTATTGGTCAAGCCCCTCCTTAGCCCCTGGAGAGAAAAAATCCTGGCGCCGTCCATGCTCTGAATATTGATGGGGACATGTCCCCAGCATCCCCCCTAAATTCTACGCCCATGCTATCACGGTCTTATTAGCATTGGAAGCACTGGAACTGATGTGTCCAGGTGACAAGACCCATCTTAATTTATCAGACATTATTTCATGTCATTTCAGTTCACAGCTATTTCGGTGGCATGACTAGCTGATTCCGTCCTACCAGTCCTGAACAGAGAGAAGCCAGCCCCGCACATAAGCCAGGCTAGACCTGATCTGGTTGATTTACAATATTCTATCTGCTAGACCATAATACGCCTACAGTATAATATATGCTTCACATCTGCCTCAAATCAAAGTCTCTTACATCACGAATTCTCTAACATTGCCTACAGGTATGAGATGGAAAATGTAACTAATTCTCGTTTCCTTTCAGAGAATCTTCTGGTGCAGCTGCCTTTCTACCCCCCCCAACTCTTGCGACTGTAAGACCCCCTTCTATCTTTTGGATTTCGTGTGCTGATTTGGTGACCCATTTTGAGCTTGTAGGTTTTGGGGGTAAAGCAACCATGCGTTAGGTACATGTTGGAGTTATGTTGGCATCGGGTGGTCATAATAAGTCATGCTTTAATGCTACAGGTATATTGATTTCAATATCCAAGTAAATCCATACTTTTCTATTAATTTAGTGCAGTGGGGTACTCACGCTCTCCACGGCAGTTATTTTTATGTTATAATATGTTATGTTATAAATTAGGGATACTATAGGGATGATTTAAAAATAAAAAGGGATAATTAAAGAGTTAATTTTAAATTAGGGATAATTTTAAACTGCTGCCATATTTTAATCGTTCTAGGCTCGTTAATGATGTGCATAAATAGATAGAAGTGAAAATGCACTTTTCCTATCACCAGTTCACCACTCATTCTCTCTCTCCCTCTCTCTCGCTTTCCCCGCTCACACGCACGCACTCACTCTCTCTCTCCCTCCCTCCTTCCCTGTCTCACTCACACACGCTCAATCTTTCCTGCTCCCTCTCCCTCTCTCGCTTTGAGTTGAAGAGAGAGATTGCAACAGTGAGACATTTTAAAAGGATTCCCTGACAGCAATGGTTGAACATCAATTTTGACGTCAAGAATAATCGTTACATTCTCATCCGGGTATTCAACCGACTCTTATGGCATTATTTACTTTACCGAGACCGTGGAGCTCGCGCTGGCTGGAGCGTTCACAACACATACATGTATTATTATAACGGGAATAAGGGTACGCGCGACTTTATCTGGAGCTGATCAGTTTAACTGTCGTCGGGAAAACAATTTTTTTGTGGATACGGATTTTTGCTTCAACAAGTCTTTAATCAATTAATATTGAATGGCTTCGCTATGGAGATAGCCTTGGTGAATTTTGAAAACGGCGGCGCCAAGGGCAGCGGTGGCAATGCCGAGGAAAGCTGCCGAAACGCGCTGGATTACCCTCCTCAACAACCACGTTTTGTACAAACCGAACTCGCCGAGGAGGACTACTGCAAAGAGCTGAACACCGCCAGCAGTCCCAAGACGAGCTCGTGGAAAATAAACGACATGAACAACACTTTCAGTTGCAGCGAAAATGCCATGGACGCGCTCTTGCGCGCGGACCACAGTCCCCATCTGTTTGACGAGGACATGTTGGACATGGACATGGATAACGACAGCAACGAGAGAGTGCTGATCAACATCGCCGGGCTGAAGTATGAAACTCAGCTGGGAACCCTAAATCAGTTCCCTGACACTTTGCTGGGAGACCCAGGCAAGAGGATAAAATATTTCGATCCACTCCGTAACGAGTACTTTTTCGACCGCAACCGGCCAAGCTTCGATGGTATTTTATACTTCTATCAGTCGGGAGGGAAGATCAGGAGACCGGTCAATGTGTCGATTGACGTTTTCGCGGATGAGATTCGGTTTTATCAGTTGGGAGAGGACGCGATGGAGAGATTCCGCGAAGACGAGGGCTTTATAAAAGAGGAAGAGAAGCCCTTGCCACAAAATGAGTTTCAAAAGCAGGTATGGCTCATATTCGAGTACCCAGAGAGCTCGAGTCCAGCCAGGGGCATCGCTATCGTCTCCGTGCTTGTAATCACCATATCCATCATCACCTTTTGCCTGGAAACCTTACCCGAGTTCCGTGATGAGAGAGAACTCATGGCCACCAGCCGACCGGACAATAGCACCGCGCACCGGCCATCGCTCACTTTCAGCGACCCCTTCTTCATCATAGAAACCACCTGTGTGATATGGTTCACTTTTGAGCTCATAGTGCGATTCTTCGCCTGCCCCAGTAAGTCGGAGTTCTCAAAAACCATCATGAACATAATAGACATCATGTCCATCATGCCTTACTTCATCACAGTAGGCACGGAGCTGGCGGAGCAGAGCCAGGGGCCGGAGCACGAACACGGCCAGCAGCAGGGCCAGGCCATGTCTCTGGCCATCCTCAGAGTCATTCGACTGGTTCGGGTGTTTCGAATTTTCAAGCTGTCGAGGCATTCGAAAGGACTCCAGATCTTGGGGCAGACTCTGAAAGCCAGCATGAGAGAGCTCGGCCTGTTGATCTTCTTTCTCTTCATCGGAGTCATCCTGTTCTCCAGCGCCGTTTTCTTCGCGGAGGCTGACGAGCCGGAATCACATTTCTCCAGCATCCCAGATGCCTTCTGGTGGGCTGTGGTCACCATGACAACTGTTGGCTACGGAGACATGAGGCCGGTGACGGTGGGGGGGAAGATAGTCGGCTCGCTCTGTGCCATCGCAGGGGTGTTGACCATCGCTCTGCCGGTGCCTGTCATCGTGTCCAACTTCAATTACTTTTATCACAGAGAGACGGACCAGGACCAGTCGTCTCTCAAAGACGAGCCAAACAATGGCCGTGACAGCCCGGAGCTAAAACGAAGAGGCAGCAAATCATCTGCCAAGTCCGCGGGAGACGTCGAGAACAATGACGGGTCTACTGTCGAAAAAGCAAATATCAAGGCCAACAGCAGCATGGACATCAAAAGATCCCTTTACGCGTTCTGTTTGAACACCAGGGAAACGGACCTGTAGGCCCAGTCTGCGTTCTTATATTAGTTCTCGTTTTTCGAAAAAAAAAAAAAATGTCATAGCCTATAGGCCTAATGTCAGTTGATGTCTATAAAATGCCCCCCATTAACAAGCCCTAGCCTAAGTCTTTTACACAGTCGAGGGATCAACACGTTGAAATCCTGAAAAGTTTCAGGGCAACGAGGTTGATTTATAAAAAGCACATTATAATCTCTTGATCTGGTAAGCACTACCACCAGGGACCTACATGGCGCCCATCCTAGGCTATAGGCCTATCCCTGCCCATCCTAGAATGAACACTTATGAACACATGCCTATAAGCTATGCATGTCGGCATACAATAGCCTATAGTGCGTGTGTATTGGCCTACCCAGACGGAGGCCTAAAATGTTATTTGCAAGCCACTTTTTGACGATCAAATCCCGTTTGACAAATCAAATTCACCATGAATTAAAGTAGGGCATCTAGCGTATGCGAGAGAGTGCACTTAAGGCTGGCTGGACTAGAAATAATTACTTGCGCTTAACATCATGGAGGGGATTAGGCTGTTGTGAGACTTCTGTTGCGTATAGGCCTTAACGGAGCTACCATCACCAACGAAAATGTCTGCTCTTGTACATATTAAAGTATGTCTTTAGTAAACGGTTTGTACAAAAAAAAAAGCCAAATGCGTATTTCAGTTAGTCGTATGTTTACTATAAAAACTAACTATTGTATTTGATGCATCTGAGAATATGTACATATTTTCCTACAGGCCTACTATTTATTAATTTCATTATTGTAGCCTACTAGATTTGAAACAAAGCACACTTTATTTTTACGTGGTGATATTAAATTTAATGAGCAGACACCTCAGGTTCAGTATCTGTGAGAGCTTGTAAAGAACATAAAACTGGAATATTGCAGTAGTTTGAGAACATTTCGATACTCTGACAGAGGACTTCAAGGGAGCAGTCACTATGTCGGCCAAAACGCTGAAGGACAACAGCCTTGCTATTGATGATGATAAATTCAGAACTTTTAAAGAAAATAAATGGACAACACTATGAAATATGGAGTACTAAAGGCTAACAGCAAAAGTGACACCGTTCGGGACGGCACCGAGGCTACATGGAGAGAACGCAGGATGCCCTCGTCAAATCACACAGGTTAGTCTCGATTACTGCACTTAGCGTGGGCCTAAACGTGACACGCATCCTGAATCGGTCGATCAACAATAACCAACAAATTCACTGAGGGAAAAGGGAGAGTTGCTCAATGTAGCCTACTGGGCAGATTCCCATAGAGACTGCCCTCTGTAGCAGGTAAGACGCGGGGAGCTGTTCCTTTCAGCACCACGCAAGGTCGCGTCAGAGATTGTTCAACAGACTGTTGGGCCGAAGTGCAAAAGGTTACAGTTCTGCATGAAACTGGGGCGTATTCTACAGGCCTAAACGCTATGTATAATACAATTACTTAATTGATTATATACCTACGTCAGTTCACCTACAGTATATTGATGTGATTTAACATATATGAACCTCTTCTAAAAGTTGTGAAAATCATCTGACTGCTACATAATTCTTTATACATAAGCCTAAGCACCTGTTAATGATTCATTTCAGTTATCATCAGTTTTGTAATGGTGGACATTTCTGAAATATCAGAGTCGTGAAAGAAAGGCTACCGCTAAAGTCAAGGGCATGGTTTCAAGAGTTGATTTGATCCAATCTAACCAAAGGCATTGTAGTGGCAGTCTATTGAAAATGTAGATCCTAGAAGCAAACTGACGGTGTTGTCTGCAGGTGTCCAGCAGGTGTTGAATGGGAGGTGTGTGTTGGACAAGGTTGGCTGGGTGGAAAGTTGGGTATCCTCTTTCATGGCAGATAACTCTGGGCTGTCTCATCTCACACCCATCATGCCATCGGAATGTGAAACGCCTGCAATCAAAATGTGTGTGGATTGTGTGTGTGTGTGTGTGTGTACAGTATGTGTGTGTGTGCATGTGTGCGCGCGCGCCTGACATCAATAGATCTAAAATGGTCACAGAGTATGGGTTGAATGAAGATGACAACATGGAAGGCCAAAACAAGCAAACATAACTGGCTACGAGACCGTACACGTAGGACCAAGAGTTCAATCCAGGCGCAGTGCTAAATGCGTTGCATTACAAACAAAACAAAAAACGTCCCTGAGCCCCCCCCCTCCCCCTCCGCCCACTCAGCCCCAGAGCAGGGATATGGCATCTGCTCATGTCTAGAATCACTGGCTGCTCACACTAAACTGACAGTGCTTTTTCTCCTATGACACTCTCCCTATCGCTGTCGTCTGATTGAGTCGCCGTTCTTCTGGCTTGGTGTCAGACATGTCGTCCTGTCCTGTCCTGTCCTGGGAGGCTGAGCTTCCCGTCCCCTGACCCCAGAGCAGGCTATTTACTGCGGGCCGGTACGTCTGGCCCTTTGTGTATATATATATACAGGGAGTTATATATATATAGGGAGTCTTTAACACCTCAGGATTCCCTTGGCGACTGCCCATGCCGGCATTTTTTTGTGGGTCACCTCTCCACTGGAAATAAGTGGGCCTACCTTCCAGGCAGCCATGTCATGGCAACAAAACTAGGGTTATTTATGTATATCAGCCTAGTTTTGGAACCATTGCCCTCTCTTTCGAGGCCCCTCTGCAGTTCGGAGGCAGGCTCGTCTCCTCCAGCCCTGTGAGAATGCAGCCTAGATGATGTCATTCAGCGGGCGAATAACTGACGGCCCGTTAAAGAGGAAGCTACGTGACAAACGGGGCAAGGCCCACTTTGGTCACGCTCCGTCTCCGTGACCGGCGGCTCCTCTCTGGACGTGACACGGGAGCCTGCGGGCCATTCGCACCTCACCGCCGCGGCGGGTGACGGCGACGCTCCGGGAAAGGGGGACGCGCTCGTTAGAAAGGTCAGTGGAAAAGTGCGGCCGCGTGGGCGGAACAGTGAGCGGAGGAATGCACAGGAGGTTCCTCCAGGAATGGAGGCCCGTGTGTGGGTATTGACTTTCAGTCACCCCCCCTACCCCCCCCACCTCCCCCCTTCCACTGAGGCCTGGCCTAGCTTCCAGTGCAGGACGGGCAGGTGCTTCACGCCCAGATTTGCACGGACAGCATTTAGACCCGCAGAGATCTTAGGGAGGGACAGCCGGGTTGGGGGGGGTCAAGGGCAACTGTAGGACACCGTCTTCGCATAAAAGACATTTCTTTTCGGATCAAAGTGACGAACGACAACCGACACTTTTCTTGTCTGCTGACGTTCAGTCCATGGCGTCCACTTTCAATGTGGCATTCCGAGTAAAAGCTTTCATCTAGTCACCTCTCAATTGGGTTGGAGAAAAAAAGAAGAAGGGAAAAAAAAAAATCCCATTTCAATAAGCGGGTTTGTTAACATTTGAGCTCCGGGGCGTTTTAATGGTCTGTTGGACATACTGAAATATTACGCAAGCTCATCCGCTCGTCGTACAATAGACACCCCCCCCCCACCCCACCCCCCGCCCCCAGACTCTGTGCTTTGATGTATGCCCCTCCTTGGGTTTCCAGAGCCCATCCCGAATTAGGATGTTGATGCACTGTAGGCAAGGGTGACTATGTAAATAATCCTCAATCACTTTTACAGGCCTAGTGATTACAGACTTGACAGGGAGTTGAGGTTCAAGGACTGGGGGGACAGATGGAACGACACCCAGCTAGGCCAGCACAGCACAGGAATGGCATGACAGCCACGCCTAATGGCTGAGTGACACCAGCACCGCGAGAGGACTGAAGTGTTGGCATTTCCCATATAACTACGACCGTTGAAAGCAAACGTTATGGGCGTTTTGTGCTGCGGACGTGTCGGCATCTAAAAAAGAGTCGTGCAGAGGTCAAAGGCTGAGGAAGGCATGCAGTTGGAAGGGAATGTGGACAGAAAACGTAGAAAAGATTTCTTCAGGGTGAAGTCTAACCAGCTTTGGAGTCGGTTCAAAGACAAATAGTGTTTACCTCCATTGTAATTAATGTAATGTCGGCTGCTGTCAAATCTGCATACAGATCTGCTTCAGTGGATAATGATTTTAGGCACAGTAAACAAAACATTCTCAAGGGAGAATTCGTTTTTGCCATTGTAGTTTTTCCAACATACTGGGAATTTGCTTTTGGACGTGGTGCATAACATTGAGACAACGTTGGACCGGGTGCAGGGACGAGACAGGACAGTGCAAAGACAGGACAGTGCAAAGGGCGAGTACAAAATGCTAGTGCAAAACTGACTGACCTCCAGCTATATACCGTACGACCCTAGCAGCCTCCTGGACCCCATGTGCAGCTCAAGAACAGAAATTGTAGCTTCAAGTCAGTGTGAGAGAGGCATAGAGAGATCCCGCCAAATGGATGACTCTCCTGGATCTCCTCCATCTCTCCCAGAAATATTTTCTCTGAGCTGTTTGGTGAGGCACGGGGAGGGGAGTGAGACAAATTGTGATTGTTATGTCTGGCTAAGTGGTTGTTGATATTCCGCCGGCCGCTGAGAAGTATGACTGGATAGCTGCCAGTTCAACTGGAGTCTGTGACTGAGGATGGAACTGGGCCTGGGACTGAGGCTAGACCTGGGACAGAAGGGGACTGGGACTGGGGTTGGACCTGGACAGAGGGGGCCTGGGACTAGGGTTGCAAAATTCCGGGAATATTCAAAGTTGGTTGGTTTCCATGGGAATTAACGGGAATTTATGGGAATTAACAGGAATTAATGGGAATAAACTAGGAATTTTGGGGCTATTTATACCAACTGTATTTACCTCATCATAAACAGACATACATATAAACATTTTGTATTGTCATAAGCAGACATTTCTAATACAAATTTTAAAGATCAAATTTTTAGCTTAGTCTATTTGTGAGTGGATTCTACAGCCCTCTTGGTGTGCAGGATTCTAGGGATTTGCTGTGCATGTGATGGAAGAATGCCACTGCACCTGTGATGGATAAATGCACAGTACAGGGTTGAAATTCAACTGAATTTGCATTTAAAGCAGGTTGTTTTAACCAAGATCATGCTGCAAGATCTAGAATTGCATTTTATGTTTTTTCCCTGACTAGGCTACATTTAAGTTCCCTGCTATTGGGGTCTGTGGTGGCGTAGCGGTCTAATGCATTGTGTTCCAGTGCAGCTGCCCACCGGGATCCGGTGGTCTTGCCAGATCAGAGTATGGCCGGATCCAAGAGCGGCCTTTTGGGCCACCGCTCCCCAAGGATGGTTAGTTTAATCTCGGCTTGAGAGTTCGTCACACAACAGCACCTGTCTGGTGTTGGAATTACGGTTGCGAGCTGAGATAGTCAGGGAGTTGTCTCTCCCTTTCGCATTGCTGACCGGCCGGGTTGTGTGACGAATCCTCAACAGTTAATAGGGGGTAACTGGACACTAGGTCAGGGTCAATTGGCTACCAAATTCGATGAAAAATTGATAAAAGTATATAAAATAAAATTTAAAAAACGTTGAAAAAAAGCTGTTATAGGCTACAAAAAAGGTCAAAATTTCCAAAATTCCTGAGCTTAACTAACCATAGAACATTTCCAGAAAGTTTCCGGAAATTTACCGGAAATGTTCCACCCCTTTGCAACCCTACCTGGGACTGAGGCTAGGCCTGGGACAGAAGGGGAATGGAACTGGGACTGGGGTTGGACTTGGACAGAGGCTGGCTGGGGCTGGGGCTGGAGCTGGGACAGAAGGGGGCTAGGACTGGAGCTGGGGCTGGAGCTGGGACAGTAGGGGGCTAGGACTGGGGTTGGAGCTGGGGCAGAAGGGGGCTAGGACTGGAGCTGGGGCTGGGACAGAAGGGGGCTAGGACTGGGGCTGGGACTGGGGCTAGGGCTGGGGTTGGAGCTGGGACTGGGGCTGGGGTTGGAGCTGGGACAGAAGGGGGCTGGGGCTGGGACTGGGGCTAGGGCTGGGGTTGGAGCTGGGACTAAGGCAGAGACTGAGGCTGGATCTGACCTGGGATGGGCCGGAGGCGGGGGCTGTCTCCAGGGAGACGTGCACCCTGAATCTGGGGGCCAGTGGCTGAGTGGAGAGATCACGGCCACTTACCGCCCCCCTGAGAACGAGAGATGGAGAGGGATAGATGGGTAGGGAGGGAGTGAGAGAGCAGAGGAGGAAGGGGGAGGGGGAGGGAGAGAGAGAGAGAGAGAGAGAGAGAGGATATGAAAAGCAGAGAGAGAGAGAGAGAGTGAGACCCTTCACATAATACTAGTGCTAATCCATCTATCAGCATTGGAAGAGGTTTTAATACGCCAATTTTAGGAGATATATTATGCATGCAGATGGGTAGTCTTAATGCCAGGCTCATGACAGTTCTTACACTGATACGCTAACTATGTTAGTGCATGCTGCAGATCTCTCTATGGGTCTGGGACACTTCATGCAAAAAAAAACAGTTTTTCAAATCCTGGCAATTCATTGGTAGCGCCGGAATGCCGGCGACACCCATCACTAACGACTTTCGCGATCAGGTGTTCCCGCCCATAGATTTGCCCCGCCCCTCTAACCAGGGCTGGCATCTCTCATTTGCTGCTACGACCTCGTCATTCTTTCAATTTTGACCCGTCGATACACCCTCAGAACACCAGCTTGGGCTGCGAAATGGCACAGACTCCATTTTGCAGTATTTGGAGCGCGTAATATTTGAGTCTGGCGAGACGAGCAGATAAACTATTTCAAACATTTTCCAGTAAAAAAAGACATGCCGATGCAGCCAGTCATTTTTCTGTCCAAAGAACGATCCAATCACCGTTTGTTTCCTGCTGCCCAGGAGAAACTGAAACCTGAATCCAAATCTGAGGCACTATCACAAAAACAACAACAATAACAACAACGGTATTTCCACATCTTTGAGAAATCAATTGAAATGTGTTTTGCTGACCATATTGTCCGCCAGGATCACTCCTGCTCTCATCATACGGGAGGTTTTGCTGTTGATTTCCACAATCCGGATCAGGCTGATCCCAGTACGGCCCTGTGCTCTCCGCCCGCTGGAGAGTTAGCCTACATTACGTAAGGATATTTGTGTCTGCCTTTTTTTCTTCTACTCCAGTATCAGCCCAACAACTGCCTTGCACTTGGAGACAGGCGGTAATTAAAAATCCAGCGCTCAGATTGTATTGTGACCCGCACGGCCGGGGGGGAATGTTGGTACCCCCACTTCCGCGTGGAACCTCAACGCACCTTTATTTCTGACATATGACCGGCGGGGGAACATCTGGGTGAAGTCTTCCGCAGCCAGATTCCCATGCTGTCCTCCATCTTTTTATAGCTTTACTTACACCAGTTCGGCCTGACTGTGGCTGCATTCCAAATCACATACTTCTACTATTTACTACCAGTACGTACTACAGCTACCCCTAGGAAGTACATACTTTACAGCAGTACGCATCCAATTGGGACATACTACCTTGTCATAACATTGCGTCTTGAAATTGGACCACATCCGTCGCAGTCCATAAAGCGACCTTCATCCACAGCTGGGATTCACATGTGATGTAATTTCCGTAGCACATAGGATTGTGGGTCAGAATAGCCAGAAAAGTCTGCTGGCTTGCCTATTGCAAAATATGACTGGATGTAGTAGGACATCCTGGTATTTTTGCCATACTGCATGTGGCATACTATGTGTTGGGGCATACTACATCTCTTTTTGGCATACTATATAGTATGGAAGTATGCGATTTGGAATGCAGACTGTGTCCCCACTGAGAGCCACGGCCATTTTTGAAAGGTCCAGTTTAAGGCTCTGGCACAGCAGGGTGGATGTTCTGGTGTTCTGCAGGTGACAAGAGTTGACCTGACCTAGTCCCAGTTTCAGCTGTCTGCTTTACTGTTAGTTATGTTCAAGACAGTGCTAAACGTTAACCACAGGTTAGCTTCTAATCACCAAGGAGGAACTCGATGATAGTGATTATGGATTGATTAAGCAGCCAAGCGATCTTCTAGCTTCTTGCATGGCTTACCAAATCAGCTACACAGCTGTGTGTGCCTCAGTAACATCAGCTACACAGCTCTGTGTGCCTCAGTAACATTTATATGTGCTTCAGTAGCATCCATGTTCTGTGTCTCAGTAACATCCACGTTGTGTCTCAGTAACATCCATGTTCTATGTGTTTCAGTAACATCCATGTTCTGTGTGTCTCAGTAACATCCATGTTCTATGTGTCTCAGTAACATCCATGTTCTGTGTGTTTCAGTAACATCCATGTTCTGTGTGTTTCAGTAACGTCCATGTTCTGTGTGTTTCAGTAACATCCATGTTCTGTGTCTCAGTAACATCCATGTTCTGTGTGTTTCAGTAACGTCCATGTTGTATCTCAGTAACATGCATGTTCTGTGTGTTTCAGTAACATCCATGTTCTGTGTGTTTCAGTAACATCCATGTTCTGTGTCTCAGTAACATCCATGTTCTATGTGTTTCAGTAACATCCATGTTCTATGTGTCTCAGTAACATCCATGTTCTATGTGTTTCAGTAACATCCATGTTCTGTGTGTCTCAGTAACATCCATGTTCTGTGTCTCAGTAACATCCATGTTCTGTGTGTTTCAGTAACGTCCATGTTCTGTGTGTTTCAGTAACGTCCATGTTGTGTGTCTCAGTAACATCCATGTTCTGTGTGTTTCAGTAACATCCATGTTCTATGTGTCTCAGTAACATCCATGTTCTGTGTGTTTCAGTAACGTCCATGTTCTGTGTGTTTCAGTAACGTCCATGTTCTGTGTGTCTCAGTAACATCCATGTTCTGTGTGTTTCAGTAACATCCATGTTCTGTGTGTCTCAGTAACATCCATGTGCTTGAACTCAGTTTTTTTTTCTGCATCAGAAGTGAAGATGGGCAGCACTTTTAACATGCTGGTTATAAATAGAATTTGTATTTAATAAAGGCATTTGGATTGCAAATTGCTCGTTTTTCTGTGTTAAGTGAGCCAGTTAGCGGCCGTTGGCTTTCTAGCCAACACAATTAGTAATGGGTTCCATGCATTCCGCTGGTCCCAATGAACTCAGATGTTCCACATTGTGATCACACTGTTGTCTTAACCACGTAATACTCAACCTAGGCTGTCACGGCAGCAGGGTTCAGTTGTGTCATCTAGTACGCTCATCCTATCCGGTTTATGGACCGCGAGATCCCCTCAGCCCCTTCGCTTGGGTTCTAGGCTCTCATCATCAGCGGGGTGCCTCAGCCAGATGAACTGGGGGGTGTATCTGCTAGCAGCACCCTGGACAGTGTCCAACAGTAGTGAATGTCGGCTGCTTGCGACCAGGTGCACTGGAGGCCCCTCTTCTTCTCTCACAGACAGGGGGGGGAGGGGGGCATCTGCTGTGGGTCCATGGCTAGGGACCAGCCAACACAGGAAGAGACAGCAGACCAGCCACACAGTGCAGAGGTGCAGAGGTATGGCTTTTGTGAAGTATTAAGCCCATTTTTACTGCTCTGTATATGTTCTTAGACAATAGACAAACATTTTCCAGGAGCTTTCTCGATCGTCTCATTGAGAGATGTCAGGGAATCATTTTTACAGCTCATTTTTCTGGCCCCCGGGTTTTTTTTTTTTACTTTCCTCTGGAATATGTAGGGGGGGGGGGGACCTATGCCCACCCCCCATTTCTCTTTGTAAAGCGCATTGTGTTGCCTCAGTGTATGAAATGCGCTATACAAATAAAGTTTGATTTGATTTGATCCCCCCCCCTCTTTCTCTACTGTTTGACGGTCCTCTTTAATCCAATCTCCTCTCCTGCTCTCTCGCTTTTATCCTCAGAATGAGGCTGTGGAGTCGGTGCGGGTCCAGATCTGGAACACGGCGTACATATTCATACTCCTTTCACCAGCTTGCGCCGGTGTCGCTCTCCGAGCGCAGTTTTCACATGCGCGACAACACCGAGGAGCGAGACCTCGCACTGAAGGTGGCGCCGGGTTAAATCTGGAGGTGTAGTTTGGTGCAGTCAGACTCAGAAGCCGTTTTGAAGTGAGGGTTTTCGCTTCTATGTACAGTAGATGACACAAAAAAGAGATAAAAACCTAGAAAGTTCATTCAATAGCGCAAGATCACTGGGATCTGGTTTGTGAAAGGTTTTTGCAGTCGTTTGCCCACAGATACCTCCTAAAATGATAGAAAGCAACTGCCTCACATTTTTAAAATATGAAGCAATAACCATCATCATCACTTCATTTCAATATACAGCAGAGGTCCAGCTCAGAGGATAGAGCTATAGAGAATAGCAGCCTACTGTATCCATGTTAAAAAAATAAAAAATAAAAAACTCCCTTTGCCATCCTCACATCCAGGCTATCCTACGGCCAGTTTGAGCATCTCCCTGACGCTGCCGCCCCTGCAGTAGTAAGGCCTGGCACTGTACCAGCCTCGAAACCTGGAGGGTGTTCAAGTACGGTAGATTAAACAATTACCAGACAGCAACCACCCCCCCTGTAGCTCTTCCTCCTCCTCTACACAAGCACCGGACCTCCAGCGGAAAGGCCCAGGCAGGCAGCTCTCACGTACCTGTACCGTACTCACTACTGGCCCATCCCAGGGGTGAATCCTCAGGCCCAAGAAAGCACAGGGGAAACTAGAGAGGAGAGCAGAACTCCCCACCCATCAACACTAAGCTGCTCGTTCAGTCGGTGTGCACGCACGCCTTGGGCCACACTAAGCTCCCCTTCGCTACAGCCGTCTAACTAATCCTATAAATAAATAAGACTAGAGGAGATTAACGAAGTTTGTATCATGACCAAAATATATCCAGTCTTGGCGTTTGGTGTGATGGGGGAACTTTAGTTTAAAGGAGGAGTTTGGCATTTAGCGTTATACGCCCTGTTATAAGGTCATACAACGGTCCATATAAATATTTTGACAGACTTTGCAGTCTTGAGATATTAGTGCTCACTGCTCATGTCACATCTTAAGTACTGTAGTACACAACGGATCTTTATGGGCATATTAAGGCCCAGACCGAAGGACACAATGGATTTATGTGGGCATGCATGGGCATATAATCCCATAGAGATCCATTGTGTACTTACAGTAGCTGTGATAGAGCAATTAGCACTAATATCTCAAGAGTGCAAAGTACGTCAAATTTTTGATTTGGACCGATGTATATGATCGTAAATAACCTTATAACAGGGCTTATGATGCTAAATACCCAGGGCTTTTCCTGCATAGAGGATTTTTGGGCACCCCCCAAAGAGATTTTAGCCAGAGCCAAAGGAAAATCACTAGTGCCAAAATGCAAGAAAAGAAAAGAGAATGAAAATCGCAATTACAATCCTCTCCAAATGTGTTTGATAGCTTGTTTGAAGTGCAGCCCATCCCTCTTTCTTGCTTTGTCCATGGCTTGGACCACTAGTAATTGAGAAGTAATAGACAGGTTATCAGTATCTTAAACATTTTGTCTTCATATCCATTTTGTGTCAAATTTCCCGCGATTGTGAAAAGTGAGCTCAGTCAGAACGACAGTGAAGAATATAGGCCTATATATGCTGGTAGGCTACTCGGCATAAAACAGGTTTCCCCCCAAAATTGCGTGCGAATCACCCCCCAAAGACCCATTCTAAGCCAGGAAAAACCCTGATACCAAACTTCTCCTTTAATGAACGTTTTCAGATGATAACGCAAGCGGCTACATGGATAATTGCAAATGCTTGTGGTTAATGTGACCTTGGCCCGTGCATGCTCTGTTGCATTTGTGTTATGACACTGAGAATCCTTGCGTAAAAACATGAACAGTGGACACATGGGGCGATATATATTTATAGATCAGGGGATGTTTATGTAAACATACATACTGTATGGATGTTGGACTGCACATCCGTCCACTACATTTAAAGGCACAGTCAGGAATATTGTCCCCACCCTGAAATAAGCTCCCAAGGTGAGTTTAATGGTTGTCGGCACAACGTTTCGGCTGTAGAAGCCTTCTTCAGGTGCAATACAAGACGTGTGTAAGGGGTGGGGTATAAATACATAGGGGAAGTGGGTGTGTTCCCAACCAGGTCAAGGGTAAAAGGTTAAACTACATTCAGTATATACATAAATCCACAGTCAGTGCACCAGGGGTATACCAGTCCTAAAGGGTACATAGAACTTAGTCTAAATACATTCAACACATTTAATATGCCATAATGGAAAGTTGAATGGCTCTAGAGAATGTGAGTAGGAGTCGTTTCATCTCTGCAATGCAAGTCTATCAATAGCACATGTTAAAATAGTATAGTGCCTAATAGTAAATTGTAAGAGTACACTACTGTACATAAGCAGACAAACATATCTGGAGTAGGTAGGAAACAAATATGAGCTCAGGACAATATTTGACAGAGAGAATAAATTAGACTAGCACTATACTATTTTAACATGTGCTATTGATAGACTTGCATTGCAGAGATGAAACGCCTCCTACTCACATTCTCTAGAGCCATTCACCTTTCCATTATGGCATATTAAATGTGTTGAATGTATTTAGACTTTTGTCTATGTACCCTTTAGGGCTGGTATACCCCTGGTGCACTGACTGTGGATTTATATTTATACTGAATGTAGTTTAACCTTTTACCCTTGACCTGGTTGGGAACACACCCACTTCCCCTATGTATTTATACCCCACCCCTTACACACGTCTTGTATTGCACCTGAAGAAGGCTTCTACGGCCGAAACGTTGTGCTGACAACCATTAAACTCACCTTGGGAGCTTATTTCAGTGTGCGGACAATTTTTTCGTTTTCATGTTATGTTTGATCCAGCATCTGCACTACTATGATGTGCGCGCATTCCTTTAGTATTTGAACAGTCAGGAATATTCCCACTGAGTCTAAACATTGAACCCATTTTGCAGAATAAGACCTAGAAATACCTACAGGTATGAGTCTCAATCACCTGTTTAACCGTATAACCATTGTTCAAAAGCAAACAGGAATAGACAACGATGGAGGCACTCCAAAGTCCTTGTGCTGCCATTTTTGTTGGTGGAGTTCATCGTATTGTAAATATCATACAGTATTACTGTTAATACTGACATGAATAGCGCTGCATATACAAAAAGGTATATTATGGGTTATTCACGTTAGGGCCATTATGCAGTAGCTATATCCTATGGTTTAAGCCCTTTCCCCAATATCATATCTCTGCGATAAAGTGGTGAGGTATTAAGAGATGTGTTATGGGTGATGTGGCCCCCAGTAAGTGATCCCAGTAAGTGTTTATTCTGGTAGGAATAAAAAATCTGTTATATAGGGTAAGCTGGTTCATGACCTCCGACCTCTGACCTCGCAGAGTGGCAGCGCGGCCGGAGGAGGAGGGAGCGGAGAGGACACGAGGTGGTCCGGCTCTTACGTACTATAAGCCCCGCCACACAGCGGTCATCAGCCACGCCCATCGCTGCCTTTCATCGGGAGCTGGAAGGTTGGAGAGAGAGGAAAGAAGTGACCGCTCACTCAGGCTATGGATAGGGCGTGAGATTCCCTTCCTTCTTGTAGTCCACTCATAGATTATTTTCCTTTGGAATGACATTGTTCTGAATTTTTTGTGCGGAACGGCAATTCGCCGTTATCTGGCGTTTTTAGATGACGTGACAGTTGCTATGGTGCTTCAAGCGTGTCCAATGAGAACTGACGTCCCTTTTACTCAATTTCCTTTAGCTAAGTAAGTAAGTAACATTTTATTTATACAGCACCCTTCGTAGCACGAGTGAACATCGTAGTCCAATCAGATACATAGAAGTGCACTGAATACATTAAAAGCCGATTGTTTTGAAGATACTATGATGTGCCCTTGTTTGCAGTGGTCAGTGCAATGAAAGCCTGTCATTTGGTGTGCTGTTGCGATGCATAATTCTATGATGAGATCAGATCATACGGCCGTTCCCACATTGCGATTCTGCAGTCATGCAGTTTGCATGTGAAAGCATCATGTCTGCACCGATGCTGCTCGTTGCCCTAACTGGCTAAGTTGGCAAGCCGATGTGAAATGACCGTACCACAGATGCTGAAAACTACATGACACAGCAGCTTTGCAGCCATCAGCAGTGATGTCAAAGAGATTGCAGAGGCTACAGTGTTTTTTTTTCCTTTTCACTATAAGCTCCTCCCCCTTCACAGTGTTTGTCTCCATCAATCAAGGCGCCATCTGCCTCTTCATGGCGTGTTATCAAGCGCTCGTCTTGTTGTTTTTAAAATGAGAGATGAGAGTGTGTTTGAAAGGAACACTCCACCAGCGTCGAATGCATTTCCCGAGTGTCTCAGTGGGACCTCTGAAATGGAGGCGGGTCTATTTTGGGGTCTGTTTGTTCGACAGAAGGAATGACACTTGTCAACAGATGACATTGTCTGGAGGAGGAGACAAACCGGACCACCGTCCACCTCCCCCTCCCACACGTACACACACGCACACACACACACACACACACACACACGCACACACGCACACACACACACACACACACACACACACGTGTCCACGCGGCAATGGCCACGGTGTGCCTTATCGCAGAAGCCAGGTCTGTGGACGGGGCGGTGGTGTTAGAGGACAGAGCGGCGGCTAAGTGGGGCTTTCGCTGGGTGAGCAGGGGAGAGCCACGGGCGCTGGCCGTGCCGAGCGTCGATTTCACAGAGCGTGAGTCACTTTCATCGTTCACATACTGACAGGCAGCAAACACCCCGGGCGTCTGGTCTGGTAGGGGCTGTCCAAAAAAACAAGAACCTTATCACACATCCGACTGAAGTCCCGTCTTTATAAAGAGAAAGCAACTGTCTACTGTGTGATCCCACATGCGTAGAATCTCTAGTCTGATCGGCAGGCAAAGTATGTGAATAGATTCCACATTTAAGCATAGCGTCGCTGTCAAATGAAAATCACAACTCCAGTTCGGAGAATTTTTCAAACATTCTTACATCAATTGAAAGCTGCGACTACCCTTTACAATCACTGAATACCTGCCGGCCCTGGGACCAATGAAATGCATTCTAACAGCTCATCATATTTGATTTGATGTTCAAAAACATAGAAATCGGATTGTTCTTTTTAACACTCTGACTTGCCATTTTGGAGATAAGTGGTTTACATCTGACAGCGACAATAGATTGTGTTGTATGTAATATCCCTTTTAAGTCTTGATGTGAAATAGTATGCCAAACATAGGTAGCCTTGTCTACACCATGCTCACTATGTGAGGTGAATTAAAACAGATACACATTTTAGTCATGGGGCAAATACTGTACACACCAAACCACCATTCATTAAGGTCAACACAATGCTTGAGGGGATTACTCAGGATTTTGACATGAGATAGGGTTGTATTCTGTAACTGATGGCTTGTGAAAGCCAATTCTTCGCAGAGCTCTATAGGAGCTATCAGTAATTCTGTACCTATGAAACAACCTGTGAGATCATTTGCATTGGATATAAAATAAATCAGTAAATTGCATATGAGATGTGGTTGTAAAGATGTAAAGATACAATATATAACATTTTTCACAACAGTTAAGATCCAAGAGGAAAGCAGTAGGGGACCGCTAACAAGGTGATGTGATATTGTAGGCTGGACGATTCCCTGCCCCCATCTCCAAATATTTGAGGGCATGATGGCACGGTTTGGTCTGATTGGTCTGATTGAATTCTAACAGTTGATGGTTGGGTATAAAAGTTAGAATTCTAACAGTTGATGGTTGGTGTAAAAGTCTGAGTTTGAATTCTAACAGTTGATGGTTGGTATATAAAAGGGAATGTAGACCTTTTCATTCTTTCATTCCTTCCTTCTCTCTTTTGACCTTCTTTGGACTCTCTCCTCAATGATCATGAGTTCTCTCTCGGTCCCTCTGTCTCATCTTTCAACACAATGAGTAGAATTTAAATCTTTACTTGGTAACACGTTTGCCTTGTAATCGATTTAACACATTTTGCAATGTTGAATTAACATAACTTTGACCAGTTTCTCATTCTAGTAACCTATACGATTTTCAGATTGTGAAGTAATGGAAAATGGAGTCAGATAATCAAGATTTCAACGTTTTGTTGTTACCGATATAAAACCCACTAGATTGTGTAAGATTCCAGAGGTGGAATCCAGCTGACATCTGGGCCCATCGTATACCTTGAAGGGTTATTAGCTCAAGAGAGTGTGAATGTACAGTATATGCGTGACTAAAACCGTACAGCTGCAGCTTGTACTCCAAATGTTACTGCACTCCCATATACTGTACTCCCTTGTTTATTTCATTATTATGCCTTCTAAAATTTGACAATGGAGCACACATTGTAGGACAATCTAGTACTGTAAAACCACAGGACCATCTCTGATCTCAAACTTTCATACCCACATTTTTTTTTCTTTTTTTAAAGTGTGACCAGCAACTTATTACACTGGATCGATCTTGGTTCTTCTTAAGATGAACCTATCTGGATGGTTTTTATGTTGATTTTGATGTTTGATGTTGATTGATGTTTTATGTTTCAATTGTTCTTTAACAACAACGTACAGTAATACACACTCTTAAGTTACAAAACTCATTCATTAAACACAGCTCCCTGTGGACCATGTGACATGACTCTCGTGGTTCTACTAGTCGTGAGCATCCAGTCCTGCGTGCCTGTCGGTGTCCACCTGGCCCCTGGCATCCCAACGCTGACTGTAATCTCTCTCTGTTGACGGATATGTTCATTCTCAACAGGGATTTAGTCTAAGCCACCGGTTGCATAAGTAGGCTTCCAATCCTTTGTATTAAGGTATAATGGCAGGAGAAAGAGCACACCCAAACACTCATTATGTGGTTTTATGATCGGTCAGATGGAGCGGATTTAGACCAAGTAGAATTATGGGTTGATCCCAAGTTGTTGTTTTTTATACTGTAGGGGCCATGATTTTTGGGGGGTTACACTCCTGTTTTAAGTTTACACATATGATACAATTATCGTTGAATACTGGGTCTTTTCTGATAAAGAGTCAGACCACATAGTAATAGATGCAAGTGTAGGCCTAGATGATATGAGGCAGTTCCTAATAGCCTATAGGCCCAAAGACATAATTCGACTTGATCATCTTTCTCCACATTACCTGACCGAACGTTGGAAAATACATGTTTGTGAGAAACACAGTGGACCAGGAGACACAAACCTGAAAACAAAGTAGGAATCTGTGTCCCACGCTAGTCAGCTCTTAGTCACCCGTGACCTTTCTGAACATGACTTCCTTTGAAATTCAAATTAGCCTACACGTCCCCTTCAGGCAATCCAGACAAACCTCTATAAAATGGGGCAAATCAAACCACCTTTAGCGAGTATCTTACTGGCACACGCTGGATTTACTACTGCCCTCATATCAGGCTACTTAAAAACCTGTGCTCCACTGCGTCACCAACTACTCCCCACTGACTCTATACCCCTTGCCCCACTTGCAAACGACCTCCGATTGTTCCACATACCTCAACGGCACACACATTGCAAATACAGTATACACAACATCGCTCATTTATCACACCACACACACACACACTGTACACACACTCACCACACTCCATTCTGTATATAGTATGTTAATTGCATTTGTGCCTCCCTTTAAAAAAAAAACTTTTTTACAGTACATCATATATTGCTGTATTATGCTTGCATGTATTTAGTATTTGTCCAGTTTTTTGTTTTGTATTGCATTTGCACTGCCATGTCTTTGCACTGTCCTACTGTATTATCATCTGCAACAGCATATGCCTTAACCCTAGTCAATTCATATGCCTTAGCCCTAGTCAATTCATATGCCTTAACCCTAGTCAATTCATATGCCTTAACCCTAGTCAATTCATATGCCTTAACCCTAGTCAATTCATATGCCTTAGCCCTAGTCAATTCCTAGTATGTGTGGACCATATACACGGATAATAGAACGGATCTTGAATCTTGAATTAGCACAGATGTGAGTGCTGGATGCAATAAATGATGATGGCCTCATCGGTCTGTTCTTCTGCTTTGGTCTGTGTGTGATGTGGGATAATGAAGGGCTTTCAGCAGGACTGCTCAGCTGCCTCCAGGTCTGTGCCATGGAAATGTAAGAGCTTCTCGGATGAGCTTGCGTAACCTAATTGTTTAGCCTCTGAGAAGCGCAGTTATCTTAGAAACGGCAAGCATTGTAAAGGCTTGAATTAATCAAATATGTGTAAACTCTACTGAGCATGCTAATTAATCTCTTTCTCTCCTCCCTTGGCTGTCATCTCTTTCCATGTAGGCCTGGATGAGTTCTCCCGTTGTGTTTATGGTAATGACTGCCTGGTTACATGAGGGAAAGGTTCGCTTCCAATTGTGCTTCTCTAATTTTTGGACTCATGAGATAACATAACCTGATCTATACAAAAGGTCATACTGATTCATACTGTCACGTCAGCGCAGCCAACACTGTAGAATGAATACTAATGTTTTATCTTTCCTTGTGAAATTCCTTGTTTTTACTTAGGACCCACATCTGTACAGCACTTTGGTTGACATTTGGTTACTGACATTTTAAAAGTGCTTTATAAATAAAGTTTGCCTTGCCCATCTGTGGGATGGAACCGGATGAAATGTAATGTATTCATGGCCAGAATGAATGTAGTCATGCTGCAACTAAATGCAAAAACTACCGCCTAAAAGGTCTTTAGAATTTTTTTTCTTTTAAATGGCCTTGTTGCTATTAGGCTTAGCATCACTGTTTGTGTTGAGGTGCATCTGATGCATCTCGTGTGGCTGTCGGGTTATTGGAGGGCAGCAGTAATAATGTAGACGTGAATGACAGAATGGCAAAGCGCTCGCGCCATTAATCATGCAGACACATTTTTTGTGCTTTATGTGATGTCTCAGGCAATACTGTACACACAGAGCGTCCGTTTGGACATGCATATTTCAGCTTCATAGTAAATGGCCAGTCTTCTGTTTTGATGCGAAAATACAGTTGGGAAACAAAAAAAGGGAGTAGGAGATGAGGAGGCAAGTGCCCCTCCATGATCCAACCGGACACATTGCGGGTTCCGCATGAGCACGCATCCTCCCTTCTTCATTACTTCCGCCCTGCGCCTGTTTGTGCCGTGACTGTATCCGTTTGTCTGCTGGAAGGCATCTCTCAGAGCTAACATTAGCACACTCTCCACCTAGCATCTCTCAGAGCTAACGTTAGCACACTCTCCACCTAGCATGATGCTGCCCATGCTCTCCTCTAGCGTGCCATCCAATCAGATTCCCAACCCAGCAGTGACAGGCAGGCCACACACTGCTAAGTCAGTGGAAAGGTATCTGACCTTTTATGTCTAATGGTATTTACATATTGGTGTACGACATTGTCACGGCTCTTCTCTGTCCTGGCCCGGCCTGCAGTGGTGGAATGAACTGCCCACTGACGTCAGGACAGCAGAGTCGCTGCCCATCTTTCACCGCAGGGTCAAAACTCACCTCTTCAAGAGGTAATACGAGGATGCTCCCTCTTAAGCATCTATTTTTTTTTATTTATTTTTTTTACTTTGCTACTCTTGCACTTTGGATTCAGCACTAGATTATGCTCTTGGTCACTTGTTTAGTAAGTAAGTAAGTAAAGTTAGTAAAAGTTTATTTGTATAGCACCCCTCTCAGGACGAATGCACAGAGTGCTTCACATAAGGTGCAGGTGACAAAAAGTGCATAGTAAAATAGATAACATACATCACACTAAAACAAGAAATTATACAAAAAGTGCATAGTAAAATAAATAACAAAGTATAGAAAGAGTGGGCAAATTCACAGGCCCTTATACTACTACATTAAAAGAAAGAAAGACCCAGCAGGACCTGCAGGTGTGGCCTCAGCAGCAGTGCTCAAAAGCCTGCCTGGACAGGTACATTTTCAGGTGCCCCTTGAAAATATTTAATGATCCTGCGGATCTCAAGTCCAGGGGGAGCGAGTTCCAAAGTCTTGGGGCAAACGCCCCAAACGCTCGGTCCCCTTTGGGACGGCCAGGAGACCTTGGTCAGAAGACCTCAGAGACCGGGTGGCTTGATGTGGTGGGATCAGTTCACGGATGTATGCGGGGGCTGAGCCATTGAGTGCTTTAGAAAGGAGATGCAATTGTTCTGGTGAGTAGTAGTACACTTACTTCCTACATTAAATACAATTATTGTAAGTCACTTTGGATAAAATCGCCTGCTAAAAGACGAAACTCCCTAATTTAGTGGAACCTATGTTTGATTTGGTAACACTTTACAATAAGGGTACATTAATAAGCATTAGTTAATGCATTATTAAAGGAGTAGTAAAGGGAAAATGCATGTTTAGCCCTGTTTTAAGGTTACTTATGATCATATACAATGGTTCAGATCAAAACGTTGACAAAACTAGCGCTTTTGAGAAAGTCGGATAATTGCTCTACCACCGTTTTGGTCATACAATGGATGTGGGTGGGCACCTTGAAAAATCTTTCAAAAACATGTTAAACTCTCGATTTCAAAGACAAGAATGGCACATCCTGCCATAGGCATAGAACAGGCCTCCCCCCAGATTAGATCCGTTATCCTTCCGGCTGGGCCTACTGCCTGGCAGATCGGCCGACAGCCTCGCCAGTTTCTCCACAGCCCTGAGAAGAGAGAGAGGGAGAGAGGGAGAGAGAGAGAGAGAGAGAAAGGGAGAGAGAGAGAGAGAGAGAGGGAGAGAGAGAGGGCGGACGAGGAAAAGGAGCGGACGGTGCTGTGCGGCTGCGGCTCACTGCGCTGGAGGAACGGACGCTGGCTCCCTGGCTCCCATGGTTCCTGGAGGCAGTCGGGGGTGAGGCCATGTGTGCGCTGACCTTTCTGTTCCCAGAGCTGTTCAGAGCGTTTGGGCTAGACGTCCCTGTTGTTGTTACGCAAACGGATCACATTTTCATGTCACTTTGTGCTCTTCTCATATCGTGCTGGATATCTCCGTGTGGAGACGGATAACGCACCCTCCAGAACGTCACCCCGCCTTGTCCATAACCACCGGTGAGATAGCGTCATAAATACTGCATAATAATGTCACTGTGAGTAGTTATTTGTCTGTGTTTGATATTCTAATGTATAATACAATGCGTACGTACAGTTTGAAAGGGAAAACAGAATATATTTTTGGTTTAAATAACACATCATTTTAGGGGGGTGGGGACTGAGGTAGACCCCCTGAATTGGAAAGCTATTTTTAGGGCTTGGAGGGAATCCTGTTCACCATTTCTCTTTAGCCACGGATGAGGGGGCCCAAATGCGTCATGTAGTCCCCTCCCCCAGCCAGCTGGCCGCAACGCCGCAGTGAGTGTGTTTGATTCCGTGTGCCGCGTCAGTCATGTATGAGATGATTTAATTACAGTGTTACTTTACCGGGTGTAACTGTGGTATGCACAGACCATGTAAGCTATGCTAACTACGCTACTGCATGCTGCAGATCTCTCTATGGGTCTGGGACACTCCATGCAAAAATCTGGTGTTCAAATTCTGGCAATTCATTGGCTTCGCAGGAATCCCGGTGACACCAATCAGCAACGACTTTCGAGATCAGGCGTTCCCACCCATAGATATGCCCCGCCCATCTAACCTGGGCTAGCGTCTCATTTGCTGCTATGACCTGTCCCTCTTTCAATTTTGACCCGTCGATACGCCCTCAGAACATCGGCTCGGGCGGCGAAGTGGCACAGACTCTTATGTAGTATGCAGAGCGCAGTGATTCAACGTAATATTTGAGTCTGGAGAGAAACTTCTAAACATAGCATGTTGAAACAGGGAGGTGAGATCTGCCCGCCTTCATACATAGATCCGATCGATCAATAGATCTATCAATCGATAGATAACATTAAATCACAGATGACAACAGGTACATATAAACACAAATATTCAAAACGCTCAATATCACCTTCTGCTTGGTATTCCATTGGTAGCTATTAGCTAGCTTGTGCTGCATGGCTGCCACTATGTCTCCCAGCCTGCTGCTATTGACGGCCCAAACACATCAGCCAAGCTGTGGAGCAGCAGGTCTATCCCCAGCAGATAATGGTAACAGCAGAAGCATCAACCACACATAGCCGACAATGTGGGTTAACACATCCACACAGTGCAAGGTCTGGCACCTCTATTCCGGAGGTCAATTTGTGGTTTGTAATGACTCTGACCCCCTCCCCTCCCCCACCACACACACACACACACACACACACACAAACCGGGTTTGCCACAACAGCGTGACGCAAGTTATTGAATGAAGTGCTGCTAGGCTGGGCTGGTTGGTTGTTTGGCTGGCGTCCCCCCCTTCCCCCAAACAACAATGTTGTTTGCCCGCGGGCGAAAGCCTGCGCTGTGCCTGACTGCAGTCTTATTGAGATATTAAGAGGGATTAGTGCAGAACACATGTGCTGCTGCCCACACACTGGGACAGAGACGGGGAGCCGCAGGGGCCTGGAGAAGCTAACTTCGTTAGCATGTCGTCAATAAGATGCCATTGTAGGAGCTGCTGAAGCTAGCTTAGCATTAGCCCGGTTGGTTTACCGACCTCTACTCTGCAGACTCTCTCTCTCTCAGGGTGCTGCTGCTGACAGACTAACCCTGGATCTTCATTATAAGACAGACAACAACAGCAGGGAGGGACTAAATAAATCCTTGGCGACTCTTGAGTCTTTGTGTGGGTGTTCGTAATAAATGAGCCTTCGGGTGAAATGTCTTCTTGTGAGTCGAGACCCAGGAAACGGCATACATACATACTAGAAATGTCTTCATCTCAGTATTCAAAGCAGTGATAAATGGTCCATCAAGCAAGGACTGGTCTGATTAATGGTCTGATTAAATTGAACCAGGATAGTACACCAACTACTTATATAGTGTTTGTCCATTTCAATGCCAGATGTAGTATAGCATCTATTCAGGTCTGAGAATCTCAGAATTTCATATTTGTAGGCCAAAAACATTTTTTTCCAGCTACATCTGGAATGTGTGTCATCCTAGATACTACAGTTTCTACAGTGCAGCAGTGTACAGACTGACCTGCCACAGATTAGTGATAGGCCTGTCTGTTAAGTACATAATGTAGGGAGTGCTCTCTGATCCCTCAGCCATCTTCAGTGGGGTTGCAAAAGATCACGTGGGAAAAAATAAGAAATAATAGGCTACATCTCATGCATCTCCCCCTTTAGAACAACCCTTCTGACAGGGTGCTAAATGGCTTTTAGCAGACAATTCTCAATAATGAAAGTCGAATAAGAAAGAAAAGAAAATGTGGTTATTTTTTCATCTCTGCTCTCCTCAGGAACAAGGTCAGAACGTTAATCTCCCTCAGATTGGAGCTTCAGCGCTAGAAAATGTCCACCTGGATTTATGAGGTAAACAAAGAGAAAAAGGACAACAAATTGGGACTTTAATCTACAGTATGCCGTTTAGCAGTTACGGAGAACATATATTTGTTGTCCCAGAATGCAATGCAACGGTTGATTTTTTATGTGCCAAGGAAGAGGAAGACCAGTGATCCAAATCTAAATCATAGGTCAATGTCTATCTCTGTAGGGTAACCACTAATTGAACCTTAATGAGCATTTATTTCTAGTAGGTTCCACCCTGAGGTATAGTGCTTTATCAAAACCTCAAGTGAACCTCCTCAGAGGCATGGAGGGTCAGCTGTAATACAAACACCATCGCCTCAGCTCTACTCTACACGATCCGTAGCATCATTCCAGATGCCTTTACTAGGGCCGTGTTTATTGGGGCCCTCGCCTGTAACATGTAACAAATTTCTTATAAATTGTTATGCATTACATTTTTCTTAAATGCACTGAATAATAATCAAATAATAATTAATTTACTCATACAATAGGGTATGTGTAACAACTCCTGTTGCTTATTTCCCCCCCCCCCCCAAGTCAATTCACTCACTACCACATTCGTTTGTAATGTATATCAAACATATTCTGACATATCGGAATGATGATGTGCATATGATGTGCACCAGAGGGTTTGTTTTGCACAGAGTAAAACGTGAGCTCGCAAGATCCGGATAGTCTCGCAAAGCTAGCACAGAAGAAAAAAAACTAAAACTAATAATATAACTAATAAAAGCTTAAACTAAGCATTTTCAAAAAATAACTAAACTGAAATTGAAAACAAAAAGTTAAAACGATCAATAAAAACTAATGAAAAAAGCTAAACTATTATAACCTTGGGTCCTCGTGCCCGTGTTTGGAATGGGACATTTTTCCCAGCTTTTTTGAGAGCTGCTGATCCAAACAACTCCACATGCGACACACACATGGGTCCTGAGCAATACACTTGCTGAAGTTCAACTTCATACAATGACCAGTTGTCAAGCAAATTGAGATACAAGACATGCATGTAGAGTTCCTGGCTTTCTTGGGGAGACGCACTAGCATATTGTACCAGAATAGATGCCCATTTTGGCCTACAATACACATAGGCCTCAACTTCACTCTTTCAGGCGGAATAAGGATTCTATATCATCTCTGGATACAGTATCCAGGCAGGAAGCTTGTTTTAATCTGCCATATCATTAAATGGACGTTACATTAATGCTTAAAATTGTCTAGGAGGAGGAATAAATCGAATGTTCGAATGTCGCAATTTCATCTTAATATAGCCTAGATTATATGCAGCTCATCTGGAGAGAGATGGAGAGTGACGCACGTCACAGGGACTTGAGGGGGCCTGGCAGTCCCTGCATGCGACAGACCGAGGTTAACGAGCTCACAGCGGTGGGCGAAGCCATGTGTAACATTAACATCCCCCTCCCCCCTACTGTAGCCAAGGAATGAAAATCTGTCTCCATGTTTTACAGTGTGGCAAACGGCTACATGCCAACCAAGCACCCTCCCTCTCTCTCTCTTTCCACACAGAGCTTTCTAGAAATTTAGGCCTACAGACAAGGTAATCCAATCTGGACGGTCTTAATAGCCTGCTACATGCAATCCGGAGAGGGAAATATCCTTCCTGGGAAAGATGTTTTCATTATTTTCTGCTTGGGTGTACCACAGCAGACCATGCTAGTATGAGTAAACAAACACTCCTGACTTTAGTGAGGAGTTTAACAACAACAACAACAAAACCATCCAACCTTTGAGAAGACGATACTGGAGTGCCCCCTAGTGGTGATGACCAGTTAAGTTTGGAACAGAGGGATAAAAACAAAAACATCTATACTTCCTGTATCTCAAATGCTACCTTGGGTGGCATATTCTTAATGTTTACAAACGTAGTATCCAGCTGTAACAGTTGTTTTGGGGATGTTAGTCATATTATGGTCATAGGTGATGACCATCACCTTAAATATCTATACTTCCTGTATCACACAGAGCTACTTTAGCATATATTGTTATTGTTTACAATTAGTATCCAGCTCTAACAGTTGTTTTGGGCCTGTTAATCATCATATTGTATATGATGTCCTAAGCCCTTGGTGCTGTACATATCAGTCTGCAGGCTCCCAGCCGGTTTTGGTCTCAGTAAAACATGCAGGGTGTTTCCTGGCTGGAGAGGCGGTGGAACAGTGGTTCCCAGTGCCTTGTGATTACAGCCAACCAGAGGGGGGTGAGCTGAGGATAATCAATGAGGATGGATAATGCTCATTAGATTGTGCAGAGAAACCCATCAGTCATACAAGGGCCTGGGGCCTTCGGTGGTCTGAGAGCCGGAAAGTCTGCACACCCCTTTCACCTTCTCCACGTTTTATTATGTTACAGACTTATTCTACAATAGATTGAGTTCATTTTTTGTCTCCAAATTCTATACAAAACAGCCCATAATGACAAAGTTTGCTTTTGGTTTTATTTGGTAAAATTGGCATAATATCCTTTCAGCTATCAGTAACAGAAGTGCTTGGAGAATAAACTTGGATCTCCGTGTTTACCGCTGCCTCTGCATTTTGGATTCAAAGAATGCACCACGCCTGAATGTATTGACCAATCAGGATCTCTATCTCCCCACACCTACCAGTCATGTTTGGAGGGAGAGACTACATCATGATTGACAGGAGGGAGGGGTGGGTTCTTTTGAAAAAGATGACCAATCGGAGGCCTTGCTGACGTCAAACTACCTAGCCCACCTTTAATTTATAATAAAAAAAAAAATGTTAAATATATGTACACAAGTGTGCACACCCTTTGATGACACCCAAAAGTGAGCTGAGGTCTAGTATAGCCAATTAGAACCTATCCTGCATGCATTCACCTAACCTTTTACAATTACAGAACAAAGTTGACCTTGCAGAAGAGCAATGACACTGCGCCCCGAGGGGGGCCAAGCCTCCCAAGGGGAGGGTAAAGTGACAATAGACTATTAAACTTTATATGCAAAATTACTAAGTAATCAATTATATGGGCTGTAAGCAATAGCAGAGCATAATAAATGATCAACCAATAGAACCATAAAATCAGAGTGAATATTGTGGTTAGAGAGAGCAACTATGTTGGCCAGCTTCGTCACCCTACCCTGGCAGCTCATGACCGACTTCAGCAGTCCGGGTTGATCTCAGTATAAAGGGCTGCTTCTTCCTTAGAAGAGAGTGAATCATCAACTCTAAGAGGAAACGGTGTCCTCAGCCTCACCTCGGAGACTGAGAGAGCGAGTCTTCAGCTCCTCAACTTGAGAGAGCACAGAATCTTGAGTATAGATAGGTTACTTCTTCAGTCTGAGATGGCGCAGGATCTTGAGAACAGTCAATGCTGGGGGACTCGGGGTCAATTTCGTCTTGTGGATGGTTTGGATCAGAGACTTCTGCTCTGGAGGCATACAGTAAAGATGTCCCATTTACCTTCAATGCACACTTACTTTCACACTACTCTCGAGCCCTCTCTCTCTCTACCCTCTCTTAAAACATTACGTCAATTCCAACCAATCATAGGTACACATTAGAACCACATACTAATCAATCATATATCACATGTTCAATAGTACAAAGTCACCCTGACAATCATCAAATATCCGTAGTACAATCCACAGTGCATAGAAACAGTTGTCTAAAAATAATCATGACCTAATGATCACTTGACATGCTACCGTTCAAGATTCCAACTGTTATTAATATGATTAGTATGATTACTTTAATAATACATTTGTTTAGTTCAACTGCTAGCACGGCAAGTCATTTCATTTCAATGTATCTAGATATAACTTTGTTACCTTACTGCTCAGTCATCTCATCTCCCAGATAATCCTCAGAGAAGGCCCAAAATTCAACTGGGGTCTCATCCAGGACTCACAGATCATCCACCATAATCTCATCAAGTCCATTAGTGGCACTCAACAATTCTTCCAACTCATTCGGTTCACCCCGACTCTCCCCATTTTCAGGATCCATTCGTACTTCTCTGGTACCGGACTGCGTCGGTTCTTGTGGCGGTTAGTCAGTCGGGCCCCTTCTCCTTAGGCTGCCAGCTCTGTGGAGGTACATATGGAGGCTCTGTGGAGGTACATATGGAGGCTCTGTGGAGGTACATATGGAGGCTCTGTGGAGGTACATATGGAGGAATGGTCTTCCGCCCTTTCTTCTTAATTTCCCTCCTGAGGTCATTCGACCCTGGGCCTCCCAGGCGAGGACGTCCAGGGTCTCTTGGAGTGTTTGGACGCCAGGCCCTTTCCCTGTAAGTCCCCAACTTTTATGGTCTCACACACCAACCTGGGTTTTTACGGCCTCTCGGTGCAACCATATCACCCTCTCTGTTTCCTGAGGAACCTGTGCTTCCGGCACTCGCAGAATTGCCAAGGTGTGGTTTCTGCCGACCCGGCGTGACCCCCTCGGCTCTATCGCGTTCTCCAGCATTGCTCTGTCCAGATTGGACCTCATGGGGTTCACATAGTGCACCTTGAGGAGGAACAGGGGACCTCACAGGTTCGGGGGGGACTTCATTCTCTTGGGTTCAGGTGAAGACTTTCGTCTTCCCTCACTTCTCTTGGGGGACTTCACTCTCCTAGGCTCAGGCGAAGGCCTCCTAGCCTCTGGCTTGACCCTCCTCGCTTCTTGGGCCCCAGGAGATCGCATCCTTCTACCCTCATGGGGTCGAGGATGAGGCACAAAGGGACGAGGCTCAGGAGACGGCAAAGAAATGAAGAAATGAAGCCGGACGCTGTGTGTGCAGTCCAACAGGACATGAGAGTGATAGGAATGAGAGCGATGGAGAAAGAGAAAAAAACAAACTCTTAACTGTCCTCTTGCAGTAATGCCAATCTCAGTGTGTGTGTGGTGTGTGTATGTGTCTACATACAGTATTGTGAGTATTTGTGTGTGCGCGCGCACATATGGGCCTGTGTGTGTGTGTGTGTGTGTGTTCATGTGTTTGACGGCTAACACCTGAGCCTGGCCCGGTCCGTCCGTCCGTGCGTCACAGAGTCCCTCCAATCCCACTCTGGTGTGTTTATCTCCCCGGCCCGGAGGCAGGAAGGGGGCCTCTTCTTCTTCTGCCGTCTCCCTTGGGTCTGTCAGAGAAACTCCCTCAGCACGCCGCCGAATGCCCGGGGGGCGGGGCCAAACTGGGCCAAGCGCCGCTCGCCTCACCGAACCACTTCAGAGACACGGCAGAGGCAGCGGTGGCGCCAGAGAGAGAGAGAGAGAGAGAAAAAGAGACGGAGAGAGAGAGAAAGGGATAGAGGGGGAGAGAAAGAGAGAGAGGGGGAGAGGGAGGAGGAGAAGAGCGCCGCACAAAGACTTGGCAGGACAGAACCATGCCGGATGATGAGGGGTCCTCTCTGGTTTGCTAGTGAGGTGCTTTAAGACTGCGGCTAGCTTCTCGTTGGCTACAAACAATCTCTAGTTAGGGGGGACGGGGGACCTATACCTCTAGCTCCAAAGTCCCTCTCTCTGGTGTGTCCGTGAGTGGAGAAGCCGAAAGCAGAGTTTTGGGCATGAGCCGGGGAGCTGATCCCCCCCGCCCCCCCCAACCGCTGGGGATGAAACCAAGACCACTTAGCGTCAGCGCAAGACGGGGCCCTGGGGGAGCATCGCTGGGCACTTTGTGTAGTGGAGACGTGGGGGTAAGGAAGCCAGGGAACAGAACTAATAGCAGACCACGGGCACATCCAGCACCGAGGCCGGCCTTTCTCCCGGCCCACTGACCCGAGAGGCCGGGGATTTCAGGCAGGGACGCTGAACACAGTCGGCTCGCCTCGGAGGACACAGCCTTTCTTTTCCGGTCAGGTCTCTGGTGGGTTTTTTTGTGTTTTGTCTTTGAGTGACTTGATAGCTGCAGCGATTTGAGGAGGGGGGGCGGGGGGGGGGGGCGGGGGGGCACTGTGCACGCATGGACAAACTGTACACACTAACATAAAGGCCAATACTTGTGTTTTTCTTTGCACTTTTGCTCAAGCGGGGATCTACTGTATGTGCTTATACGACTACTCACCAAGCCCCTTAGGTTTAAATTCCATACTTGCCTTGGATTTAAACATCGATCCCAATGCCACTTCAACTCCACTAGATAAGAAGCAACACTTTTCCATGTGGCCTACATGGCAAAGTGTCCTTGAGCAAGAAGACAATGAACCCCAAATTAATTCTTATGGGAAGGCTAGCGCTTCACGTGGAACATTGCGACCATTTCGTGGCTCTGTGTGCGTGCACGTGCAAGATGTTTGTTATTGCTGCATTCGCCAAGGTCAAGAGCTTTATGCCAGTCCAAACCCTGTGGCTGCGTTCCGAATCGCATACTACCCTACTATGAAGAATGCCAAAACAGGATGTAGTATGTCCCAATACATAGTATGCCACATGCAGTATGGCAAAAATACCAGGATGTCCTACTACATCCGGTCGTATTTTGCAGTATGCAAGCCAGCAGGCTTTTCTGGCTATTCTGACCCACAATCCTGTGCGCAGCGGAAATGTGCATCACATGTGCGAGTCGTGACAGCTGTAGACAAATGTCGCGTTATTGACAGCGACGGATGTGGGCAAATTTCAAGGCGCAAAGTTATGACAAGGTAGTACGTCCCAATTGGCCTACTGCTTGCAAAGTACCTACTTTCTAAGGGCAACTGTAGTAGGTACTGGTAGTAAGTAGTAGAAGTATGCGATTCGGAACGCAGCCTGTGTCTGTGACCTCCCCACGTCGAGATATCGCCACTTCACGACCCACCCCCCCCCCCCCCCCCCATTGACAATGATTGAGGTGGTAAATGGTGGTAAATTGGTGGTAAATGGGCGGAATGAATGGAGATGAATGGTCAGCCGTGTTTGGGCGGCTCTGTGGTGCCCCGCTCAGATCAGATCCACTCCAGAATTTAATAGGTTCCAAGTTGGACCATGCCACACTCCTCCACCGTTTCATGTTCCATGAAAATACTGTAAGTGCAGTCCATTTAACATTTACCTATCAAGCCATTGACTTTTGACTCACCAAATAATGAAATATTCCACCATTACTGTGCCTGACAATTACAACAATATACACACGCTACAAGAGATGTTGCAACTAAGTGAAATGTCAACTTCCAGATGACAGCTTCTGTATCCAGTTAAAGGTTCTCATGACCTGCAGAGACAGATGTGATACTGGTTGTGCGTGGCAAGACTCACACAAGTGAATCCGCTTTGAAAGCTGGTCAGGAGGATGGCGTGCTACTGTGTGTGTTATTTACAACGTGGGACTAAGGGGGTGATGGGGGCGATGTCAGGGCAGTGGAACACCTCCTTCACTCTCTGAGAGAGGCAGGGAGAAGGAAAGAGAAAGGAGAGAGAGATGGGGAGAGAGAGGAAGAGAGAGAGGGAGAAAAAGGGAGAGAGAGAGAGAGAGAGAGGAAGAGAGAGAGGGCGAAAGAGGGAGAGAGAGAGAGGGAGGAAGAGAGAGGGAGGAAGAGAGGAAGAGAGAGAGGGAGAGAGAGGAAGAGAGAGAGAGAAAAGAGGAGAGAGAGAGAGTGAGAGAAAGGGAGGTGAAGGATGTTGGATAGCCTCTCTCCTGCACGCCAGATCTGGCTGGCAGGCTGCTGCATATGCTGCGCTGGATTACAATGATCCAACTTAATGCCCTAAGACGACGACGCAATCATTCATAACTACAGGAGCTGTGAGGGGCCCGGCCGCACCCCCCCGGTCCACGGACGCTCCGCGCGCCATCTGTCCACCGCAGCGGGACAGATTAAACCTCCAGGGAGGAGGGGGAGCTGAGGGGCGGGGGGGGGTTCCTCTTAATGCCCGCGGCCGCGGACAGAGGCGCAGGGACCCCCGGCCTGGCGCCGTGTGACGACTACGCCCCCCAGACGTCCTCCCACCCCTCGCCCCGCTGTGGAGAGACAACACAGCTGTCCTGTCAACGCCGCCATTTTGTTTGTGTGTGTTGATTGAGACTCAGTCAGACACCCATTTAAAAAGTAGCACTCATGAGTTCTGGTACAATGACAAACTACAGTACGTTAAATGCAATTATTGGAAGTCGCTTTGGATAAAAGCGTCTACTAAATGACTAGTACAATGTACATTTTTTTTTTTTTTTTTTTAAATCCACCAGCAGGGACAGACTGAGTGGAAGGCTGAACAACAGACAGGTCAGCTTGGTGCTGCTCACATCATTAAGGTGGACGAGATGGGTGTGTAAACATTACAGTAGCACACCAACGATCAGAGCCACCGGCAGCCACAAACAGCCCTGCTGACTCCCGACTCGCCCCTAACAGCTTCCTGGAGAACAGCACAGGGCCAGAGCTCTCTCCCCTTCCTCCCTCCCTGCAACAGCCAAGAATCCTTCCTGACGTTACGGAGAGTCAATACTGACAGGCTGCAATATCAATCCTTATCATGTAACAATGGACTGAAAATGATGGCGGCGATTGACTTTCTCATAAGCCGCAACAATTCAATCGACTGTCCAACGCAAAAGGGTTTCTGTTATAGCATATATCTACCGGTCTGTGAGGAAAAACATAAGTTGTTATGAGATAACGGTAAAAAATAAATGATGAATCGATAATAAACTAGGTGCACGATGAATGTATTGATCTGAGAATAACATACAATCTCTCCCTCGTCTCCAGACCGACCCCCCCCCCAGGAGCCAGGAACACCCCACTCCCTCTCACCAATCAGGACAAGACAGAACCCCACCTGCTTGCTAACGAAGCGTCTACAGTAATCCAACTGTTCCCCTTTTGGAAACCTGTGCCTTCAACCAGCTCCAACAGTGACATTATTTTTGAAGAAGCAGATTTTCAGCTTTTCAACATGGGAGCAGTACAAAGACCTCCCATCAGACTGTACTGCTTCTGGGCCATCTGGCAGATGCTGTGTACAGAAGCTGTACTTTCTGAAGGACATGAAGATAAAGACACAGCGTGCAACTTCTGACCATTTATGAAGTAGGCTTACTTTTTTTTCTACAACCTGCGTCTACAAATCTGTGTGCAATATGAGTTGATATTTGTGTGAAGTTGTCAATGTGGAAGTAGAGTTTGGATGACTGCTCATTTTGTTTATTTTTGTAATGCTGTTATTCCTAATTTCTATTTTTCTATAATGATTATGTTCTCCAACAGATGAAGGATAAAATATATATTTTAACCCGAGCACACAAGAGGTATGGGGACACCTGATTTTAAAAGATAAGTGTTTAGTTTCCTGTTCCTCCACAAACAGCCCCCCCCCCCCTCCCCTAAATCAGGGCCAAAGCCATACTCCATCTCACTTTCGACCATAAGTGGTGTTAGGACTAAGTCAGGAAACACAACGTTCCCAATACAAGGACTGACAAACTTTCTCTCTCTCTCTGACATTGTGAGAATATGGAACACCTCTTGTAAAGTCATTAAAACAGGCGGTGGACTTGATATTTTGGTTTCTACATCAGGGGACTGAAATCTGAAGTAGGTAGCCATTCTCTATCTTTGTGTGGCCTGTTCTTCTTGCCGAACGTCAAGTTACTTCGTATTTCTTCCTGCATATCAAGGAATTAAGTGGCGTGAGTGTGTATGAGTGACTGTGTGTTTGTTGAATGGAGGGTTACAAATAGACTGTTTATTGTTTTGACCCAGTTTCTGCACTTGTGTAATGTGACACCTGTATCCTCTATAAGCTGCTATCCTCGTACTGTGTTGACTGGACATGTCCAGGCTTATTCCTTAAGATTTTCGATCCTATAAACACCTCTCGTTTATCTCCATACCTCAGGCGGCGCCTCATTAGTTCACTTAGCCGGCGTCGCCACAGAAGCTGTCCGTCTGACCGCTGAGCACCACAACTCGATCAATACATCAACAGCACACTATGAGCTTGATCAAATCAAAATGCACATTGCAGTGTTTACACAGTAGCATCTCAGTTCATTCCCTGAAGTCTGAAAATTACATTTCATGTTTTAGGTATACAGTGGAAAAAATATATATAAAAAAATACTAATAAAAAAAGAGAGAGAACAAAAAAGAAAGAAAAAAAGAAAAGAAAGAAAAGAGAGCAGGTGCACCTCCCTCCCTTCCTGATGCCATGAATGTGTCCAGGTGTAGAGGAGTACCTGTACAGGTGGGTAGGTGCAGCCCAGTGAACATCGTTATGGTTTCTATTGAACCTTGTTCATCCCTCTTCCCCCCCGGGAGGTGCTGTGTCTGCCAACAGTCACTAAGCTAGTTTTCCCCGTGAGTCATCAGTATAGAGTATGCTGCCTGTGAGTGTGAATATTTTTATGTGGAGCTGCCTCCGTCCATTAAGTACCTTTGTTGATATTGTTTCCCAAAACAAAGCTGCCAAATTGGTCTGAAGCCAAATTTATGAAGTTCTCTGTATGTAAGTGGTTTAAGTGTTTCACATGTTAAACCTCATCCCTTTAAATGTTACATTGTGTTTGTAACAAAAAACCTATTTGTTAAATTGTTGATATCTCCAGAAGATCATAAGAGTTATGGAATAAACTGAAACAAATAAACATGTGCTTGGTTTTTGACAGTAAAGAGAAAGTATGTGAGATTAGCCTACAGTAGCCTGTTTAGACACAAAAAGTGCATTTCTCTGCCGCTGGGTAGCGACATTTACCACAACATCACAAGAAGAGAGAACGGGGTTTCGGTCGGAGAAAGTCAATGCAAGAAGTAGACTAGACAAATTCATCTCCACTCTCGTAGAGATACCTAAATGCACCAGTAGGATACATTTTGAGTTAAAAGTAGACTAGTCTGTCACATATAATTCTGTAGTAGCTAATAAGAAGTGAACAGTGAAACCTGGCTTCAGAAAGTAAAATGTAGCCCACTACACCACTCAGGCACAGAACCAGCCAGGAGGACTATAGGCTAATGTAGTCCTACTGGCCTTCTGATGTCCCACTTTTCTCATGCCATTCCCGTTAGATGCACACACTGCCAACGCGTTTCCCATAGGCCTACATTATTTGACAATTTGATTTAGCCCTACTTACTTTTCTTGGTGGCGTCTTTCTTTGGTTGGTGGTTTCCTTTGAATTATTTATTTTTGGCTGATAAGTCGAACTTCAGCGTGTGTTTGTGTCCAAACAAATCAAAATTCAAATAATCTTCACGCTTCTTTCTTCTTCTTTATAATTCGTAGGCTACTTTCTACTAAACGTTAGGAGATGACATAGCAGGCCTATGGATCCGGCTGACTAGTCGCCCCATGCCACGCGGTCCAGGACCAGAGCACAGCTGGCTCAATTAACTGGGCAGCCAGGTGCCCACGGGAGGAATGCATCCTCTCTCCGGGTGGAGTCGCTGTTCATTTAATAATTACAACAAATTATTTTATATTTTCTGGGTTTATCTCAATAACGTGAATCTTTTTCGGGTGAAATACAATACCATCATGTAGGCTCAAACACGAACGAGTGGCACAAGCAAACTGCCATCTAGTTCCCATGAATATATATATATATATATAGATATAATATATCACCAAGCAGCCAGGAACGCGGCCAGTTCGCGCTTTCTCCTGCAGGGGGCGTGATGCGAGGTAGTAGCTCTAGTATGACCGCTGCCCGGCCGCTCTGGCTAACCAGTATACTACACAAATAGCAAACTAGACTAGCTATCTGCAGCTTTGGAAGATAACATCTTTGGTCAGTGAGGAAGGTGAGCCGTGAAAGTTGTATCGTAGCCTAGTTGTTGGTCTTGTAGCTATCATATCATCCAAAAGGAACAGGTAATTTAAGATTAACGTTAGCTACGATAGTCATCAGATTTTTGTTAGCTAGCTAGCTCCTAGCTAATGTTGGCTGTTCGATGGTCACGCAGCATCTAAATGTCTCATTTTGTAAATGAGTTATATAATCTAGATGTTTGGGCATATGGCTAATACAATTGGAATATGTCACTTTAACAGAATGTGATTGTTGTCTGAACTGCCCGCAGCACTTGTGAACCAGGCTAGCTGCTAGTATTAGCTTTGCTAGTTCTAACCTTGTGGCCCAGCGGCGCCATGTCCAGCAGTAAGAAAGTGCTGGCGCCCCCTGGCGGCGGCGGGAGGAAGCGGGACGGCGAGGAGCGGAGGAGGAGGAGGCGTCTTCTCCAGGCCCGGCACAGAGCCACTATGGCCAGCCTGTTCGACCACCTCAGAACCGTGGTCTGTCCGAGTCCGACCTCCAGTAAGACCCCTGCTAAGGTGATAAGTAAGCGCACACGTATTCCACAGAGGGATCTCATATCTCATGGTTTAGCTTGTTTATTAAGAATAGCTACTCATCCTGGGGTCCACACAAAACCATATACACAAAAGACAGAAATACATAGGAAGGTAACAAGAAAAATAAATAAATAAAAATTAACAAATTAACATTGGCATTGAGTCAGTAAACACTACCATTGGTTATGGATCAGTTAACATCTCATTTAGGCCTAGCTACATAATACATACACACAATGGATTGCTTTCCAGTTATTCATCAAGGTTGTTAGATGGTAGCTGCAGTAGCAGCAAGTCAAATCTCCCCGTCCTCATCACAACGTGTCTGGATCTAGTGGAAGATCTTGGACCACGCCAAAGGATTTCTCCGTGAGCAGGAGGCCTACCTCAGCAGACTGCTGCACTTGGAAGGTGAGGAACAATCTCACCAATCTATAATACTCCTCTATTGTTTTATCCTCATAATAATAATTAATAAAAGGTTCATTAAATTGAAAATGGCATCGTGTGTGCTGCTAGGGATTTTTCTCGGCCACGAAAACGGGCCCTGCAATTTGGAGGAAGTGAGAAACGAGTACCGCAAGTTATCCTCCCACAGCAGGTGAAGCGTGACGACAACACTGGCTGCAGGTCTGATAAACGGCCACAAGGGGGCAGCATATACCCATGTGGCCGAATATTGAGCTTGGAAGGGTTTTAATCAGTCAGAACATTTGTAATCCAATCCTTTAGCACAGAAAACAAGGCCAGATGAATGTTGAAGCATATCACTGGTAGCACAATTCAGGCTAAATGTCAATAGATGTTAAGAATAGATGTCTCATTAGTAAAACACAGTCGGAATACCTTGTGCAATATTACTCTGCAGTAACACAATACTAACATGTGCTTGTTCGCTCGCTCTCTCTCTCTCTCTCTCTCTCCAGTTTTATTGGCAGGAAATACTCAGTATATCAATATTGCCAAAGCATACAATAGAACTAATTAAACACACTTATTATACAGATGCACACAAAGAAATGCTGTATCATATGTAATAAATTGTAATAATAATAATCACAATGTATGTGTATATGTATCTTCGTGTGTGTGTGTGTGTCTGTGTCCCCCCCCTCTCTCTCTTTCCCTCCAGGAGGCAGGGGTGTGGATGTCAGGGGCCCGGCGGAGAGAAGGAGCAGCGGACAGAGGAGAGCAGCGAGGCGGATGAGGGAGATCTGGCGGAGGAGGAGGTCGCGGATGAGTCTGTCCCCTCACAGTCATCCGCCAGCTCCCTCTCCAACATCCTGGAGTTTGAAGGGTGGGTGAGCCAGGCAGGTTTAACCTCTGCACAGGTTTAAAGGAGATTTAAACAGAATTTCACTGAACATTAGTACATTATTGATATTTACTCATATTATGAATAAATATCAATAATGTATTTATTCATATTATGCATAAATATCATTAATGTTGTCTGTTCAGTGAATTTATATTATTAATACACTAATACACTATTTATATGTATTCATAATATGAATAAATATCAATAATGTATTAATTTTCAGTGAAATTATGTTTAGTATTATTCTGGAGAGAGTAAACTCCAAATATCAACTTTACTGTCACATAACTAGAGCTACGGCCACGCCCACATCTGCTTACTGCTACTGAATCTGTCCTCACAGTTCATCCTGACAGATCTTTAAGTCCTCCAAGAGTGTGGTGAGTCACTGCCTGTCCTGTGGCTCTGGGCACGATGGCATCTCCTGCCTCTCTCCTCTTCTTGCCACGGAGAGAGCGATTTAGGGAGCTGATAGGAAGAGTTCATTAGTTTCCACCAACGACAAGGTGGCAGGCAGAGATAGATCACACACCGTCGTCAAAATGGGAAAGGCAGTCGCCCTCGTCGGCCAGAAATGAAACTTTATTAAACTCCTGTGGGTGAAACTTCTGTTACGCGCGGCTCACAGCCCTGTCACAGACTCACAGCTCTGGCTCAGGGTTCCCACAGGTCATGGGATTTCTGGAATATTAAAAAGGAAATTAATGGAATTTTATAAAGTCTATTCCAGGCATGGGAAGTCAGGGGATTTTGTTTGTAGCATGTTTACATTTTAGCTGCCATTCATCAAAATGTCATATTTTCCAGGCAGTATTTTTCTTTGTCAGGTTATTTCACGTGTCCCACGGTGCGTGAGAGGTTACGGTTGCTTGATTTTTCAGCACTTATTCATTCAGCACTTATTCTTCCCTAAAGTATCCCGCTCGCCAGTGTTGTTTTCTGTTCATTACAGGTCATGGAAATTCAGCTTTTTTTAGTCATTGAAAGTCAGGGGAAGATCCAGTTCTTTGACGTGGGGACTGTGCTGTCTTGTCCCCAGCTACCTGGCGTTCTACCAGCATAGCGTGGAGACGCTGGTGCGCTGCAGGGCCCTGGGGCCCGCCCAGACCGGCCTGCCCGTGGTGTCCGAGGCCATCTCCGGTCTGTGGGACGGCATGCCCCCGGAGCGCCGGGCCGCCTATCAGAGCTTCACCCCCCAACCCCCCCCGGGCCCCCGGGCCTGGGCGGGGCCCTCTTCCTCCTCCGCCAGGCCCCCCCCCGGTCCGGAGCCTCACCCCCGGGCCCCCCAGGCGGACAGCCAGCGGGCCACCGCCTCCTCCTCCTCCGCCTACAAAGAGGTAAGGTCTCACCTCAGGTTCAGAGCCCGATTATCACCGATAGTTGAAAATGTACCCGATCAGGGCTCGAAATTAACCTTTTTACTTGGCGGCACTGGTGTTCCCTACTTCAGAACGTTAATAATAATAATAATAATAATAATTCACTTTATTTGTAACACACTTTTCATTAAAAAAAAATCTCAAAGTGCTACACGTAAAAGCATAGCATAACAAAACCCAACTGAACAAAAAGAACACAATTTTAACAGGCAAAGGCCTTTTTTTATAAAGGTAGGTTTTTGGGCCTGTTTAAAAGAGTCCAGGCTCTGAGCTGCCCTCAGTCAGCCGGGTGGGGAGGCCCGATCCCCCATGGTGCCCAGCCTGGCGCTGGGGACCCGGAGGAGCACACTGTCTGAGGGTCTGAGGGTACGGGTGGAGGACTGTGGAGTGATCAGTTCTTGTAGATGGGGAGGTGCGTGTCCGTTGATGCATTTGTGGGTGAGCAGCAGGATTTTGTAGTTGATCCAGGATGAGACAGGGAGCCAGTGCAGTGAATGTAGAATGGGGGGTTATGTGCTCATATTTACCGACTCTCATCAGGACCCTGGCAGCGCTATTCTGGATGCTTCTGGATGCTCTGGCCAGGAATCCCGATGAAGAGCCCGTTGCAGTAGTCCAGCCTTGAGGAGAGCTTCTCTGTATCTGCAGGGTTAGGGAGGGACGGAGTTTGGAGATGTTTCGAAGGTGATAGAAGAGTTACTGTAGGAGCACCCGCAAAAATGTAGGAGCACCCATCAAAATGTAAGGAACTCCAACAATAGGCTTATTTGTAATAGATTTGTTGTAGGCATGGGGCGGCCATTTTACTTTTAAATAGCAAACATCCTAGAACATTTGTGCGGGCACATCAAGGCACTGTGACTATAAGGTAGGTTGTCAGACCAAACATGTACTGTAGGCTACTGTAGACTAGCGGTTTTACGTCCATGAACGGAGAAGAGGATCCACACTCCCACAGAGGCAGAATCAAAACAAACATCGGTGTGGGTTTCCACCGTTTTTTTTTGTCGTCGTCGTTTTTTCACCCCCCCCCCCCGTTTCATTAGCTTTTTTCTCCAGGCGTTCCTCCAGAAACTTGATGAATGGCGCCCACGTCACCCCCAGTCTCGCTAGGCCCTCCAGCCCCGCCGCGTCCATCAAGGACAAGTGTTCTGTCACCCTTATTAGATTTGGGTGAAAACAAGCCGGTCTGTTTGAAACGGCTCTGCCACTCCCCGCGTAAGCGCACCGCCCCCCGCCCCCACCTCCTCTCAGCCCCCGTCCAATCAGATGCGAGAGCCGTTCATCTCTGTCTGGAGGGGAGATGCTTTATCTCGCTACAGCAGATCCCCTCGCTGCTGGAAAAATAATTGACTTCCAAGGCGGCCGGTCTTCCCTAGTACGTCTCTCCCTCCCCTAGTACGTCCCCCCCCCCTCCTTCCCTAGTACGTCTCTCCCTCCCCTAGTACGTCTCCCCCCCCCCCTCCTTCCCTAGTACCTCTCCCTCCCCTAGTACGTCTCCCCCCCCCCTCCTTCCCTAGTACCTCTCCCTCCCCCCCTCCTTCCCTAGTACCTCTCCCTCCCCCCCTCCTTCCCTAGTACGTCTCTCCCTCCCCTAGTACGTCTCCCCCCCCCCCTCCTTCCCTAGTACCTCTCCCTCCCCCCCTCCTTCCCTAGTACGTCTCCCTCCCCCCCTCCTTCCCTAGTACCTCTCCCACCCCCCTCCTTCCCTAGTACCTCTCCCTCCCCCCCTCCTTCCCTAGTACGTCTCTCCCTCCCCTAGTACGTCTCCCCCCCCCTCCTTCCCTAGTACGTCTCTCCCTCCCCTAGTACCTCTCCCTCCCCCCCTCCTCCCCTAGTACGTCTCCCCCCCCCTCCTTCCCTAGTACGTCTCCCCCCCCCTCCTTCCCTAGTACGTCTCCCCCCCCCCTCCTTCCCTAGTACCTCTCCCACCCCCCTCCTTCCCTAGTACCTCTCCCTCCCCCCCTCCTCCCCTAGTACGTCTCCCTCCCCTAGTACCTCTCCCTCCCCCCCTCCTCCCCTAGTACGTCCCCCCCCCCCCTCCTTCCCTAGTACCTCTCCCTCCCCCCCTCCTTCCCTAGTACGTCTCCCCCCCCCTCCTTCCCTAGTACCTCTCCCTCCCCCCCTCCTTCCCTAGTACCTCTCCCTCCCCCCCTCCTTCCCTAGTACGTCTCTCCCTCCCCTAGTACGTCTCCCCCCCCCCCTCCTTCCCTAGTACCTCTCCCTCCCCCCCTCCTTCCCTAGTACCTCTCCCTCCCCCCCTCCTCCCCTAGTACGTCTCTCCCTCCCCTAGTACCTCTCCCCCCCCCCCTCCTTCCCTAGTACGTCTCCCCCCCCCTCCTTCCCTAGTACCTCTCCCCCCCCCCTCCTTCCCTAGTACCTCTCCCTCCCCCCCTCCTTCCCTAGTACCTCTCCCCCCCCCCTCCTTCCCTAGTACGTCTCCCCCCCCCCTCCTTCCCTAGTACCTCTCCCTCCCCCCCTCCTTCCCTAGTACGTCTCCCCCCCCCCCCTTCCCTAGTACCTCTCCCTCCCCCCCTCCTTCCCTAGTACGTCTCTCCCTCCCCCTCCCCCTCCTTCCCTAGTACCTCTCCCTCCCCCCCTCCTTCCCTAGTACGTCTCTCCCTCCCCCTCCCCCTCCTTCCCTAGTACCTCTCCCTCCCCCCCTCCTTCCCTAGTACGTCTCTCCCTCCCCCTCCTTCCCTAGTATGTCTTTCCCTCCCCCCCTCCTTCCCTACCTCTCTCTACCTCCTTCCCTACCTCTCTACCTCCTTCCCCATCTCTCTCTACCTCCTTCCCTACCTCTCTACCTCCTTCCCTACCTCTACCTCCTTCCCTACCTCTCTACCTCCTTCCCCATCTCTCTACCTCCTTCCCTATCTACCTCCTTCCCTACCTCTCTACCTCCTTCCTTACCTCTCACCGTACACCTCACACCTGTCTGCCTTTTCTCCATCTTGATCCTCCCTCTCTCTCTCCCTCTCTCTCTCTCTCTCTCTCTCTCTCTCTCTCTCTCTCTCCCCCTGCTGTACTGTAGGTGTCTGCTCTGGTAATAACACCCCTCTCAGAGGCACATTCTGCTAGAGAGAGAGACAAGCATCCGCATCCCGTCCACACTGTTAGAGAGAGACAGAGAGAGAGACTAGCATCCCCATCCCATCCACACTGTTAGAGAGAGAGAGAGACAAGCATCCGCATCCCATCCACACTGTTAGAGAGAGACAGAGAGAGAGACTAGCATCCCCATCCCATCCACACTGTTAGAGAGAGACAGAGAGAGAGACTAGCATCCCCATCCCATCCACACTGTTAGAGAGAGAGAGAGAGAGAGACAGAGAGAGAGTAGCATCCCCATCCCATCCACACTGTTAGAGAGAGAGAGACAGAGAGAGAGACAGAGAGAGAGTAGCATCCCCATCCCATCCACACTGTTAGAGAGAGAGAGACAGAGAGAGAGTAGCATCCCCATCCCATCCACACTGTTAGAGAGAGAGAGACAGAGAGAGAGACAGAGAGAGAGTAGCATCCCCATCCCATCCACACTGTTAGAGAGAGAGAGACAGAGAGAGAGTAGCATCCCCATCCCATCCACACTGTTAGAGAGAGAGAGACAGAGAGAGAGACAGAGAGAGAGTAGCATCCCCATCCCATCCACACTGTTAGAGAGAGAGAGACAGAGAGAGAGTAGCATCCCCATCCCATCCACACTGTTAGAGAGAGACAGAGACAGAGAGACTAGCATCCCCATCCCATCCACACTGTTAGAGAGAGAGAGAGAGAGAGAGACAGAGAGAGAGTAGCATCCCCATCCCATCCACACTGTTAGAGAGAGACAGAGACAGAGAGACTAGCATCCCCATCCCATCCACACTGTTAGAGAGAGACAGAGAGAGAGACTAGCATCCGCATCCCATCCACACTGTTAGAGAGAGAGAGAGAGAGAGAGAGACAGAGAGAGAGACTAGCATCCCCATCCCATCCACACTGTTAGAGAGAGACAGAGAGAGAGACTAGCATCCGCATCCCATCCACACTGTTAGAGAGAGAGAGAGAGAGAGAGACAGAGAGAGACTAGCATCCCCATCCCATCCACACTGTTAGAGAGAGACAGAGAGAGAGACTAGCATCCGCATCCCATCCACACTGTTAGAGAGAGAGAGAGAGAGAGAGACAGAGAGAGAGACTAGCATCCCCATCCCATCCACACTGTTAGAGAGAGAGAGAGAGAGACTAGCATCCCCATCCCATCCACACTGTTAGAGAGAGAGAGAGAGACAGAGAGAGAGTAGCATCTCCATCCCATCCACACTGCTAGAGAGACTAGCATCTCCATCCGATCCACACTCTGCTAGAGAGAGAGAGAGAGAGAGAGAGACAGAGAGAGACTAGCATCTCCCTCCGATCCACACTCTGCTAGAGAGAGAGACTAGCATCTCCCTCCCATCCACACTCTGCTAGAGAGAGAGAGAGAGAGAGACTAGCATCTCCCTCCCATCCACACTCTGCTAGAGAGAGAGAGAGAGACTAGCCTCTCCCTCCCATCCCTGGGTTCTGCCTGGCGGGGGCTGTATAAGCGGCGATTTAAGAGGCGGCGGCGTGGCGGCAGCGACATCATCTCTCAATGTCTGCATGCCCCCCCCCCGTTACACTCTGAGAATATCTCTGTCTGCATGTCATCTCCACCACCCATCTGTTACACTCTGAGAATATCTCTGTCTGCATGTCATCTCCACCACCCATCTGTTACACTCTGAGACTGTCTGTCTGCATGTCATCTCCACCACCCATCTGTTACACTCTGAGAATATCTCTGTCCTCATGTCATCTCCACCACCCATCTGTTACACTCTGAGACCGTCTGTCTCTGTCACCTCTACCCCCCCTCTGAGACTCTCACTGTCTGCATGTCAGCCCCTGCAGTCATAAACATAGTCAAATTAATTCAACAAATGCCTGTCTAAAGACGCTTCTGTTTACACAGACATTTGTCGAATTAGTTTCACTGTATGTTTATGACCGTGGTCCTGTTTCCCGTGTTTAATTTTGTTGATTCTTTGTATACATTTCAACCCGTGTGAAGCACTTTGTGAGTCCTCTCTGTGAGAAGCGCTATATACATACACTTTACTTATTTCACTTGTCTCTGTTACACTGAAAGTTTCACTGTCTGCGTGCCCCCCCCCCCCCCGCCCCCGCCCCCCACCGCCTCTGTATCTGTTACACTCTGAGAATCGCCGAGAGCTACTGCGGTTTCCATCTCAGCCAGACTCGTTCCCGTAGGAAGAGATGGGAAGATGTTATTCAGCTCTGGCTGGTGTACCATGCGCTCGTACTACTAACCGTGTTTGTCGAGCGACGGTATTGTGCGCACGAACGGCGGGGTCAATTCCTGTTGACGTGCACAATTTTCCGTGCGCTTTCACGTCAGCCGTTCAGGTACCGAGGCTTTAAGCTCGCAGGCTTCAGCCAAATCTTTAAACCCCTGTTGTCTGGAGGCTCAGGATACAATGGCTGTGACTAACCAAGGACCGGGCCCTCCAAAATATATCCAGCATGAAAACCATGGTGTATGAAGATACTAGTAGATAAACGTAGCGGTTTCTCATTTCATATTTCTGTCGATCGTAATCCGTTTAGCGCTCGGGGCGTCGCCACAGGGCATCCTGAAGAGCCGGCTGCTATTAAAACCAAGCCAGCGCCCGTCTGGTGGGCGATGTTAGAGTTCCGTCTGCCCCTGTTCTATGCAGAACCTTCCTTTTCTTTCTGTTATCATCTTGTTATTTGCTGTTTATTGTTTTGCATTTTATTGTTTCAGTGCCTTTAGGCCACCATACAGCACTTTTGTCAGCCACGGTTGTTTTTTTAAATGTGCTTTATAAATAAAGTTGGACTTGACTTTGACCCGTGGCGTGTTCCCGCCTGTTCTCAGGACCTGCTCCAGGACGCCTACGACGTGGTGAAGAGGGAGATGGACCCGACCGCCTCCGCTGACAGGTGCGGTCAACCGTACGCGTCGCCGGGTCAGCGACTCGGTCATCAGCCCGGGACTTAACAGGACCTACCATTTAAAACAAAACAAAAACTCACTATTTCAGTGCTTGTGCACATAGGTTTGAGTCTCTGACGGGCCTACTAACACACAAACCTTGAATTAAGGCGATCCAGTCAGTTTATTGTGAGCAGCCAAATTCTGAAAGCATTTTCTTGGGTTGTTGACGTTAGAAACCCCTCCCCCCCTTCCCCTCCCTCCACCGGAAAAAAAGTTGTTGGTTTTCTTTTTGTTCAAAAATGTCCTGCTGTATTTGCATGGTGTGACCTTCTGGAGGCGTGGTGTGGGGGCGGGGAGCAGCAGCTGAGAGCAGGACAAGAACAGAGGGGCATGGAGGCGTGCTGGAATGCTTAATCTGAGCCGTGTTTTCAGCAGAGATATTCAAAGACATGTTTTGGGGACCCTGGAGACCTTGCTGAGAACTTGTTGCAAAGGAACATAATAGGGAAGCTTTTATGGGGGGGGGGGGGTTGGTGTTGGGGGGGTGAAGACAGACTGCCTGATGGAGAGAGACGCACTCTGAAATGAACACTGCTGGTCTCGGGGGGGAGGGCTCCTTGGCTGGGGGAGTGTTTACCCAGATAGCCCCCTCCCCCCTCACACCTCTCCTCACGTAGAGCCCTGATCCAGAGTGTCTGGAGCGCTCCCGATTGAGGCAATCAATCACCGTCCACAGGCAGCTCCTCCTGGACAGGAGCGCAGCACGGGGGTAGAGAACACCGCACACACACACACACACCGTATACTACACACACACACACACAGCGTAGACTACACACACACACACACACACATACACTGTAGACTACACACACACATACACCGTAGACTACACACACACATACACCGTAGACTACACACACATACACCGTAGACTACACACACACACCATAGACATATACACACCGTAGACTTCACATCACACACACACACACACCATAGACATACACACCTGGTAGACATGCTGTACAGTACACACACACATACCAGTATGTCCCCTCTGTTTATTCAACACTAACTCAAAACAGCGTCCAGCCAGCATCAGTCTAAGCAAGTCTGAGCACAGACACAAACAGTCCATAAGCTCCCCTACCTGGGCACAGACACGTACTGTCGGACTGACTAAACACCTGCAGCTGCCATTAGACCTCGATATCCTTTAAATAGCAAAGTGATTCAGGTTAGTTCAAACTAACATGGAATCAAACGATGCCGATTAACGCCAAAATAGAACTCGCTCACACAATGTAAAGCCAGAAAAGTGGACCCCATACTAAACACATTTTTTTGTTTTAAGGTTTTTTTTTTGTTTTTTTTAAGTGTACGCCACAAAAGAGCAATTCGTCTTGGTAACAGAGCTTACTGTGAAGGAAAGGGTGCAAGAGTCAGAACTGGGCACCAAGCCTCCGTTAAACCGCCAGCACCCCCCCCATCATGTTACCCTCCCCCCCTTCCTCATGTCACCCCCCCCCCCCCGAAACAGCACTATGAATCATCCATCCAATCAGGACAAAGCACTATGAATCACCTGTCCAATCAGGGCTAAGCACTATGAATCATCCATCCAATCAGAGCAACACAAAGATGCAAGTCTGCTACTGTACCAGGAGGTCAAAGTGCAACGAACTGGCTCGTTTCAGCGATGCCTCATCTGATCTGACGTTGGCTGGGGGGGCGGGAGAGCGGTAGAGTGGGGCGGGGTCAGCGAGCTGCCAGACAGGAAGCAGGGTCAAGGGCGGGGTCAGCGAGCCGCCAGACAGGAAGCAGGGTCAAGAGCGGGGCCCGCCGCCCACTCGTCCGACACATCGCGCTCGTTACAAATTCACTTTTAATTGGGTTTTTTCGCCGCCGACAGTAGAGGAGGATTGGGCCTTGACCATACCCCTAGTATGCCCTCTCTCTCTATCTCTCTCTCTCTCTCTCTCTCTTACACACATTCGAATACTTTATTTGATTCCACCAATTAAATTACAGCTATCAGGAAATCAAATATAATAGGTCAAGACAGTTCCGGAAAACTCAAGGATACACATAGCACCTTCTCCACACAGCAAGGCTGCCTGTGACAGCTGAAACAGAGCAATATTTAACAAGTTGTTTAACTTTTTGCCATGCCAGCGATTTTGGCTTCCAAATATAAGTACACAAAATCTACATCTGATCTGTTGGTAATAGTTTCAAGTAGTACTTAAGATATTTATCTTGGAAAGTCTGGTCCATGTACAGATCAAAAACACAGCCTACTTCTGCAATCAACACAACACACACATACATACACACACACACATACACACACACACACACACACAGATAAGTTACTCACTTCTCACTTGGTAATGCAGTGATGATTTGGTCCACAGTGAGAACCTGTTCTTTTTCCTCTGAACACCATCTCCCCTCCCGATCCTTCCCTCCCTCCTCCCTCCCACGCTAACCCCCCTCCCCATCTCTCCCTCCCTCCTGTGGCCTAGAAAATTCTGACGATGCCAGAGGAGCTCGAGGCGGCGGCCTCCTCGCCGTTATTCAGGCCGGGTAATAACGGGTGATAACAGAGAGGGAGTTACAGTCAGAAAGAAGTCCCAACGACACCCCCGCCTCCGATGACAACACAAACAACACCAGGCACCGCGCCACATTACTAATCACCACACACAGAAACACACACTAGCTTTTCTCGCTCGTACAAACACATCACTAAATTGTTTGTTTTTCTCACTCGCACACACACACTAAGGGTGCAACGATTAGTCGACATTGTCGACAAAAATCGACTATGAAAATAGTCACCAACAAATGTAATTGTCGTTATTGTCGCCTTGATAGCCAGAGGTTTTTTGGTTTTGTTTTTCTCCTCCGAGTCGCACATGCGCAGTAGCGTTTATAGTTCAAGGGTCACTCAGTGGGAAATAATGGCGGAGCCAAGTCCGTCTACGAGTTTGGCTCCAACACGCAGCAAAACATCAAAAGTTTGGAAGCAGTTTACTTAAGCGGGGAATATATGCTCTCAGAAAAGAGCAAGCCTGAGCCCGAACCATGTGGAGATGTTGACGTTCCTCAATATGAACAAACTGTAACTGTGATTAGTCTCATGTACAGTAGTGCAACAGGCTGTTGCCCTTTTCCCTGCCATTTTCTAATGCTGCTAATGTGCCTTGGTTTACCTTTATGTAATGTAATTTAATGTGCCTTGGCTTACAGAACTTTATGCCGGTCCTTGTTCAAAACAATGGACAAAGATTTATTTATAGTATATACACACTGCACAGACAATATCTTTTTTATTTATAGTTTTAAACTTGTACCATCAGCAGAAGGGTAATAATTAAGAGACATTAAGTTTGTTCTTTCTTGTCTTGCTAGATTTAAAAGCTGATGGCTAAATATACCATACGAGCCATTTTATATTCATGCAATTAACCTGGTTATTAAAAAAAAAGAAAAAAGTAAAAGATTAGTCGACTAATCGTTTCAATAATCGGTGACTAATCGACAATTCAAATAGTCGTTTGTTGCAGCCCTAACACACACACATTCCTTATCGCCCGATACCCTCTCCCTCTTTCACCTCCACACCACTCCCTCGCTCTCTGTCACACACACACACACACACACACACAAACAAACCAAAAACACACGGACGAGAAGCTCCCCTCGGCACATAGGATGGTTTACTCAGGGCTGTCAACCGAAAAATGGACATGTCAACGTGTCCTTGGGCAAAGACACTGAACCCCAAATTGATCCCAGTGAGCAGGCTGGCTAGCAACTTGCATGGCAGCTGCCGCCATTGGTGTGTGAATATGTGTGTGAATGAGGATGTGGATAAAATCAATATATGAGTGCAGTCAATTTACCATTTACAAAGTGGTTAGTAGCTTGACATTTAGATTCAGGGTTTGGAGCCAGGCTAAGTGCTTAGAGGAAACGCGGGGGTTTTGTGTGTTTTTTTTATACTTGACCTTTCGGTGGAAAGACATGTCATGACTGCAATATGTGAAAAAAACTGGTCTTATCTATACTTCCACCTGGAAGCTTTTTGAACCGAAATTCACCATGCCAAATGTGAATGCCTTTAATGTCCAATATGAAACCAACTTTACCTCGGGCCGTCGTGCTAACTCAGTGAGTGTTTACCTGGCTGAATTACTGCGTGTGAAATGCAGTTAACTGATCCACGTTTCACATGCCTTGCAGTAATTCAGCCAGATAAACACTAGCGTTTGGAATGTAAGGGAGGTAATTGGGGTCAAATTTGGTAATATGATTAATTTGCGTTAATTCTTTGTAACGCTTTTTAAGATTCCAGATTAATCACGAGCGTTAACACATTAACGTTGACAGCCTGGTTTTATTATGTTGAAGTTGCCCCACCCTCTGTTTGCTGATCAATCCCATGATCCTCTGCATTCCCTCCCCAGTGCCGCTGCGGCCCCTCCTCAATGTGGCGGCTACGACAATCTCAGAGATGACATCATGGGCTTTGTCAAAACAGAGATGTCCCAGACGCCCGAGCACACTCAGGTGAGGAGCTCGAGGAGCGATGATGTCATAGGTGCAGGGTTAGGTCCCAACAAGCTTAAGATGTAACTTTAAATGCCATGAAATCCAAAATGCATTTGTTTCCATTTTAGATCACAGCTCATAGTGTGCACCTATTTAACAATATACATCTCGTTGTCATCTTAAATCCTTAGATTTTTTTCTTCTTGTAAAACAAAATCTCCCGAGTGCTTACATCAGCAATGCAAGAGCAAGGTCAACCAATAATTTCACGACATCCACCCATCAATCAACGCTATCGAATCTGTCTTTAAGTTGACATAACCCGTCCACTTGTCAGTGTTCCAATCAAATTCCTCTAAATGTTATGTCCCGCCCCATAGCCTGTTTGAGTCGGAAATACGTCAAACTAGTACAGAAGTTAGATGATCTCGAACGTCCGTTTCAGCTGGAAATTTCGGGAAAGACTCCTCTCACTGAACCCACTCCCTTTCTCTCTCGCCCTCTCTCCTCCAGGAACTGTGTTGGATTGTGGACGACGAGATCTTCCTCAGCTGCTCCGAGTCCCTGGACAGCGAGGACTTGCTGTGAAGCCACTCGATGTGCTAAACACTTATTGATCGTGTTAACAGAAGATATACACATCACAGTTTACGCCATTACCTTTGGAGCATTTTGTAGTGAAACCAAAAAATATTGGTTAGTTTTCTACTAGTGTCGAAGATATGTTCAAGGTTTTTATTCTCATCATTTCTATTTATATGATGAGCATTGTCATTGACTTGTGTTTTTTTAAGATTATGATCTTAAAACGTTTTCTCGTTATCCATTTTTGTTTGTGATGACCTGTTCGTTGACACGTTTGTGTTTTATTAATATCAGTCCTGTTGTGTTTTTGAAGATTGTTCCTGTTGTGCTTTTTTAAGCAACGTGATCAACACATCTCTTATGGCGCCCTGATAGAAGCCAGACGCCGAGTGACCGAACGGGATGATGTGTTCCTGTTCCAGAACGTTCCAGTGTCACTCAGCCGCTTCTCTGAATAAAGATCACGTGTTCAGGGTTTCTAGACGTGTCTGTGTTGCTCGTCTTTCTCGGTTCTACCCCTCGGTCTGGCGTGCAAATCCCCCCGGCCTCAGCCTCTGCCAAACACAGCCCGAGCACGAGGCGCACACTCAACCTGAGCCTTTTAGCGCGAAACCCCATGCAGTGTTAACAGTGGCTTAACGCTAGCTGCCCTCCCCTGTACATCGGTGATAAGGCTAAACCTCAACACATTATGGAACCCATGCCAAATTCTTACCATACCATTTTGAATTGAAATTAATGAGCTGTTCCTTAAAACTTTTAATAACCTCTCCGATAAGAGAATATCCTGGGACCTTCATTAAAGGGGACTTAAGGGGTCTGTCTGCGGAGGAGAGTTGGGACACTAGGGAGCAGATATTTTTTATTAAGAGGTCTGACATTTTGTTCCCATGCTTCCAGAGACTGTGACAATACTTGGAGGCCATGAAACATGTTGAGGATGTTAAGTATGTGTTGTTGCCAAGCTATTGAAAGTGTGGATGACGTAATGAAGTGTGGATGACATTTTGGTTTGTCCCAGAACCTACACTTTGCTCTCTGTTATGACTGGAATGTTGCGTTTGTTCACCAAAGTGTGCCAGTTATTATTGTTACAGTGAGAACTGCATTTCCCGGAGAAACCTTGTGTGTTTGCGAGGGAACAGGACACGTGTTTCCCTGGTGAGGAAGAGAAACGCCACATGATCCTCGGTCTCGCTCGGGTGTTTTATTCAGGTACTGTAGCAGCATGTCCGTCAGCTGTGTCCTCGTTACACATCTCTGGTCCCGCCCCCCGCCCGCAAACCCCCCCCCTCACACACATACACCTACACACACACATACAGTCAAAGACAACCCCCGCTACACAAACATACTGTTTGCCCAGTCTACACTCTTCTTCAGCGAGTCCTCGTGTGGGCGTGGACCCTTGGGTGGGGTGTGTGGGAGGTTTGCGGGGGGGGGGGGCAGTGCCAGCCGACACGCCGTCCTCCTCCCAGACGGAGTCCGCTGCCCTGAAAACCTGGAGGGTATGAGCTAAGCCGCCGTGAAAGAGGACAGAGGCGGCCACGCGTGAGCACGCACACACACACACGCACCTCCCTCCCCCTGTCCTGGTTAGACTACAGTAGTCGCACTAGTGGTCATTTCACATTTTTAAAATGCTGTCCCGGAGTCTCCGTACCTTTGGTCGTCCTCGGTCCTCCAGCGGGGGGAGGAGCTAGTGCAGTTTTAACGCCTTGCTTCGTTTTAGACACGAGGACTGTAAACACACACTGATACGTACAGTAATACTGATTTAGGAAATAAAAACCTCTCAGTACCGATGCACAAAAGAATTGATTGAATGATGTTTTGGAGAATGATTGACACTTGTGAGCCCTGCTTGGCCAGATCCTGATAGCATGATATTGGTGATGGATTGGTGTAAGATTGTGTGTGTGTGTGTGTGTGTCAGTATACCACATCGATGAAAGCCAGCTACACACTGAACAGATAATTCCAGACTACACACCGACCGAACACTCCAGTCATTCCTTTCAGCGTAGCTGATGTGGAGATAATGCTGAATATCAATAGTTTGAGTGACCTACAGAAGTCCTTGCACTGCGGTTCCTTTGAAAGCCTGATTTATTTTGATCAATATCAGCCAGGAATTTTTTTTAGCAATAACAGATGGCCGACACGTGTTGCTCACCGAAATTAGATTTTGGTGACGTGCGCCGACGTGTTCTGTTGTGGTGCCACTCAGCACATTGCCTCAAGTTGGCATTTTCTTAAAAGTGAATCTGCGTGTGCCGTCAGTCAAATCATTGCACTGCACTCGCGGCACTTAGAAAACGTTCTGGTTTGTGGACATAATGTAAGCCCACTCTTCAAAGCCTCACTTTCAGCGCTTCCTACGCTTTCACTAAGCATTGTCACGGAGGGAGGCCGGCACACACACACACGCCCACACATACACAACATTACAGCTAGCCCAGCGCACAGCAGCTGGGGCTCAATTGCTAGTATCGCAGATATGGCAAGGCAACGAAAGTCTGCTCTCCAAGGCAACATGGCCAGTCCGTCACTCAGTCTGCCAGCTGCAACGGCTTTGTTTTTGTTTATGTTTCTGTTTGTCAAACAGGCGTGCCACTCCACGCTGCAGCAGAGACCTCCCGGCTCCCCCAAAAACAAAAAAAACAGTCCGCCGTGTCAAAGCGTCCCAGGAGAAAGGAACTGGGCCTGACTTCCTCCACTCCCCCCCCCCGGGCCGTAATGAAGTCTCGGGGGGTGATGACCTTGCGCTTTCCTCTCACGGTTTCGCCCCCGAAAAAGGGTGAGGTCATATCTGAGGGAGTGTGAGGGTAGTACCTCCAGTCTCCCCCTCCTACAGTCAGAGTCCGAGCCCCCCCTGCGGCCTCACCGGGGCTCCCCGCCCCCTCCCCGCCCCCCACCTCCAGGCCTAGTCGGGGGGGGAGAGGGTCTGCAGTGGTGGCTAGCTGTTGTTCTCCGCCGTCATGTACTTGAGCGCGGCGAAACCGTAGCGCCGCGACATGTTCTGCTGGAACTCCTCCTTCAGCGTCTTCAGGCAGACGCGGTACTGCTTGTTGGAGCGGAACTTGGTGATGTCGAAGCTGGGCGCGTGCGGCATGTGGATCATGTAGGCGTTGGGCAGCACCACAAACTCGTACTCCTGGGGGGGGGGGGGGGGGCAGAGTCAGAGAGAGGCTCACAGCAAACATAAACAATCCCATTCTCAATTCTCCTCCCTTCGCAGGCTCGGTACCCTTAAATTGCCACGTCACGTCTCCTTTCCCTCGTCTCCTCTCTGTCTCCTTCCCCTCACCTCCTCTCTGTGTCTCCTTCCCCTCACCTCGATCATCTCGATGATGACGACACAGGAGCCCATGTTTCTAGGTCGTTCTATCTGTCCACAGGTAGATCAATACTACAGCAGAGGCATAGCTGAACGCTGACTACAGCGCTTTCACCTTCAGAAATACCTTGAACGCAACGACGAGCATATGCACTTCTGACACCGAGTTATGGAGCCTGATCGATAGTCATTGATTGATCCATACGTCCCCTGAGAAATTAATGTGCGCCGCGTTCGGACTTGGGCCGGTGAGTGTGAGGGGTTTCGCAGGTTTATGAAGTGTGCATGAGGAGCGGCCGTGAACTATTCAAATTTGAGTGAGAGGGAGGAGGAGAGAAGATGACCGTGAAGAGATGAAGGCTAAGGTGTGTGTGTGTGTGTGTGTGAGGCGCATAACGCGTGCAGACAGTACCTGGGCGTCCAGCTCCATGATGTGAGCCACCTTGTTCCAGCCGAAGCCCACGAAACGGCGGTCGTACTCGGGGCTGTCCTTCCTCACCATCACGTAGGGCTCGAAGTCCGCCTCCCACTGCACCCGGTAGGGCGTGGTCGCCGTCCGCCACTTGGCGAAGTTGGTCGGGGCGTGGCCCTTCGTCCAGACGTGGTACCTGCCGGCAGATGCGGACAGTTCGGTGGGCTACGCAGGACACATTTCCACTTCTTCTCCTTTTTGGATGTCATGTATTTTGTAGGGAGAGCGGACTGGAGCTCACGGATCTTGTTTAAGAAAACTTGAATGGCGCACAGGATCACTAACGTCTCGACAAGTGTCTTCTTCAGAGTGAATAAAGCACGTGGTTTTGACAGCTATATACTCCTCACTTGATCGAGGCCCGTTGTTCATATAAGCGCAGAGTATATATGAGCTGTCAAACCCATGTGTTTTATTCTCTCTGAAAAAGACGCTTGTCGAGACGTTAGTGATCCTGTGCGCCATTCAAGTTTTCTTAAAAGATGATCCATGTGCTCCAGTCCTCTCCTCTGTAATTTACCTGAAGGTGAAGAGCGTTCCCATGTCCAGCTGGGACAGGAGCTCCGCCTTGGACTTGGGGTAGGACAGGCGGTAGCGCAGCGTCTCAAAGGCCGGCACCACCAGGGCTTTCTTGGTGTTGCCCATGTCCAGCTGCACCACAGACTTCCTGTTGAGACACGCGGAGCACGTTACATAGACGGGACTCTACGTGAGGACAGAACCACGCCCCGCAGGTAAGGGGGGACTGAAAAGGGACGGTGAGGTCAGTCTCGCCTCGAAATGGTGGGATTGTGATGATAAAAACAGGACCCCATAGCATATCAACACTGACCTCGGCTCAGGCAGAAGGTACTGCTCTCACCTGACGGATTCGTAGAGAACCCCCTCCCCCATATAGAGCCCCCCTTCCATATCTCACCTGAGGTACTCATAGAGAACCCATCCCCCATATCTCACCTGAGGTACTCGTAGAGAACCCCCCCCATATCTCACCAGAGGTACTCGTAGAGAACCCATCCCCCATATCTGACCTGAGGTACTCGTAGAGACCCCCCCCCATATCTCACCTGAGGTACTCATAGAGACCCCCCCTCATATCTCACCTGAGGTACTCGTAGAGAACCCCCCCCCCATACCTCACCTGAGGTACTCATAGAGAACCCCCCCCCCCCCCCCCATACCTCACCTGAGGTACTCGTAGAGAACCCCCCCCCCATATCTCACCTGAGGTACTCGTAGAGAACCCCCCCCATATCTCACCTGAGGTACTCATAGAGAACCCCCCCCATATCTCACCAGAGGTACTCGTAGAGAACCCCCCCCATATCTCACCTGAGGTACTCGTAGAGAACCCCCCCCATATCTGACCTGAGGTACTCGTAGAGAACCCCCCCCCCATACCTCACCTGAGGTACTCGTAGAGAACCCCCCCCCATATCTCACCTGAGGTACTCGTAGAGAACCCCCCCCATATCTCACCTGAGGTACTCGTAGAGAACCCCCCCCCCCCCCATACCTCACCTGAGGTACTCGTAGAGAACCCCCCTCATATCTCACCTGAGGTACTCATAGAGAACCCCCCCCCCATATCTCACCTGAGGTACTCGTAGAGGCCGTACATGGGCAGGAAGTCGATGTCAGACAGGAACATGTAGGGCGTGTTGACCTGCCGCATGGCCACGTTGCGCAGCAGGTTGACGGGGTAGAACTGGCCCTCCTTGTAGACGATGTGGTAGCCCACGTTACCGCGGCCCATCAGCACCTCCGAGCCCTGGGCGTAGCGCAGGAACTGCTGGGCCTCGGCGTCCGACAGGTACAGCGCCAGGCTGATGGGCCCCTCCCAGTGCTTGCAGATGGCCTCCAGCATCTGGAGCCTGACGGAGGGGAGGGGGGAGGGGGAGGAGGGAGGGGGAGATGATTGAATGAAGAGAGGAAGGAGGGAGGAGGAGAAGGACTTACATACATGTGTGTATTGGCCCGTGTGGCTTAAGAGTCAGACAAAGGCATGCTGGCGGTACGCGGAAATGTGCTCGCAAAAAGAGAATTGAGCTGTATCATCCGGTAGTCAGGTCTACTGTACATAATGGGACGGTGTGTCACCGTAATTCTAATCTGAGCTCATCCGGCTCCCAATCCCTGTCACGCTAATCCACTTCCATTGGCTAGATTTTATGAAGTCAATAAGCCGCCGATAGGCCGTGTGTTGGAGCTGACATTCTCAAATGTGAAATCGATGTCTTCGCTGCCGGGGTTTCCACCTATCCTCTGACATTTAGGAAGGAGTGAGAGCTTTGGTACACATTAGCATGAAGAGGAGAGGTGCTCTCTATGGGCCAGACGCACAGGAAGTGACTATTAACATACGGTATCAGTGGGTTTGTGTGTAGGTCATGCTGTGCGCGTGTGTGTGTGCGTGTGTGTGATTGTGTGCGTGTGTGTATGCGTGTGCATGTGTGTGTGTGCGTGAGCTCCTCGTCTCCCTAGTCTATAAATCAAGCTTATGATCTCTGAGCAACCGTCTCTCTGATTGGCTCACGTGGCTCACACCCTCGCATACCAAGTTGCGTAACGAGGTCCGGACGAACACAGGTGATCGGCGTGCTCAAATCAGCATGGGACAGCCGGAACTGGCTCCAGGCCAACGTCAATACCTCTGGCCTTGCACTGTCGCCCCTGGCCTTCAGCGAGCCGCGCTCACCGACAACGCTACCGGAAAAAGCTACACAACGTCGGTCAGTCGGGAGTGTGTTAGATACAGAGAGAGAGAGAAAGAGGAGTCAAGTTATTTTTATAATTGCTTTTTAATTATTGCTAGATATTTTCTCAGGTCTGGGTAAAGCCACCCTCCACGTGTTTGACTTCCATTTAGACATTGATTTGGTCCAGCTCAAACAAGAGCACCGGGATAACCTGGAACCACTCAAATAAAACGGTCGAATTTTCAGGGGCAGAGAGAGAGAAGCCGTCGAGGTCTCAGTAGAGCAACCAGACTGGTTAAATAACCATCTGGTGCCTCTTAAATTTGATAAGAATGTGATGTTCACACATGCAGCACGGCGTTCATTGTATGAATTTGTTTACAATTACCATGCTCACCGTGACAGCTAGAAGCTTGAACTGAGAAATTAGCATAAAAATTAGTGTAGTGTAAAGTGTAGAGCTCCATTTGGGGGGGCATGTCTTCCACACTGAGGAAAATTTAAATGATCTGGATTAAATCGGAGTGTATCTGATGGACCACAGTGGGGTGTATAAGACGTCTAGAATAAGCTCTGTTTCATACTGTGAGTCTGATCAGATTCCTCGATATGTGACACTCACAGTCTTAGTTTGTGTTCGGAGGCGGGCAGAGCTCACTAAACACTTAACCACAGACAGCTACTCTGACCAACGCTGCCTCACAGCTCACTAAACACTTAACCAGACAGCTACTCTGACCAACGCTGCCTCACAGCTCACTAAACACTTAACCACAGACGGCTACTGACCAACGCTGCCTCACAGCTCACTAAACACTTAACCACAGACGGCTACTGACCAACGCTGCCTCACAGCTCACTAAACACTTAACCACAGACAGCTACTCTGACCAACGCTGCCTCACAGCTCACTAAACACTTAACCACAGACAGCTACTCTGACCAACGCTGCCTCACAGCTCACTAAACACTTAACCACAGACAGCTACTCTGACCAACGCTGCCTCAGTGCTCACTAAACACTTAACCAGACAGCTACTCTGACCAACGCTGT
>NC_140246.1:4831814-4841814 GCF_949987555.1 Borostomias antarcticus | reverse complement strand
TAGCACGAGCTAACATTAGTTAGCTATCGTAACTTGGCTAGTTAATCTCCAGTCTGCAAGAACACGACACTCGTTGCTAGCGTACATCGGTAGCCTAGCCAGCTCTAAACTCCTCTGTGCGCTCAACGCAGCTGTAAGCTTGGCGCTGTTCAGCTACACACAGCTCGCCGGTGGACACGCAGCCTTGGTCGTGTGCGCAGGGTCTGTGATGGAGGACTGACCTGTGTTGAAGCCTCGACCCAACGCGGGCCACGGACGGTGGTTCTTCCACAGGTTCCCCAGGTACCAGTCACTCTGGTTCTCCACCAGGCCCAGAACCTGCTGACCTGAGGACGGAACACAGGAGAGAGAACACGCTCACGGTCACCACGGAAACGCCTCTTCTTCTCCTGTTCTTCTCATACAGGGGACAGCGGAGACATAACACACACACACACAGACACCAGCACAGAGACATAACACACACACACACACACACACACACACACACACACACCAGCACACACCAGCACAGAGACATAACACACACACACCAGCACAGAGACATAACACACCAATACACACCAAGGTTATTATAGTTAACGAAAACTAACTAAAAAACTAAAACTAGGTGTGAAAAAACATTTTAGTTAACTGAAATAAAAATAAAAACTAGACTTTACAAAAAAACGATAACTAACTAAAACTGTATTGTGTGTTTACAAAACTAACTAAAATAAACTAAAATTATTGAGAAAATGTCCTTAGTTTTAGTCTTTTTCATTTCATACATAAGCCTAATATTTTGGGTGGATATGAAATCCTTCCTCCATTTTTTCTTAGCTGTGCCCCTGCGCAGAAGTAACCTGACGTGCGCCAGATGGCTTGTTTCAAATGGAGTGAAACAATGTGAGCTCGCGAGATCAGGATAGTCTCATGAGGCTAGTGCAGAAGAAAAAAAAAAGAAAACTAATACTGAAACTAATAAAAACTTAACTAAAACTAAGCATTTTCCAAAAATAAAAACGAAACTAAACTAGCAAACCTGCTTTAAAACTAATCAAAACTAAACTGAAATTGAAAACAAAAAGTTAAAACGATATAAAAATAAAAACTAATGACAAAAGCAAAACTATTATAACCTTGATACACACACACACACACACACACACACACACACCAGCACAGAGACATAGCACACTGAAACACACACAAACCAAGATTCACACACACACTCACACACACACACACACACACACACAGAGACTGTTGAACACATGGACACACCATCCAGTGCCCACCAGAGCCAGGCGGCTGTAGCCTGCAGACTGAGGCTGTGGTGAAACAGGCTCATCCTCAGCCGTTCCTGGGGCAAACAGTCCAGTGCGCCGTGGGGAAAAGCGGCTTAACGCCCCGACAAAGTAACATTTATTCATGAATCCAACACAAACTGAGACGCGCTTCTGAGAGCCGGCGAGTTTTAACCGCCCGCCTTCGATAATGGCCCACGACTACAAATTGAGAAAAACGGTGCAAATTGAACTCGGCGAGTCTTTTGTGAGAGTCCGCTCGCACGGATTTAGAGCTCTGCACTCGCTGACAAAGGTGAAGAAGAGAGAGAAAGGGAGAGAGAATGGAGGGAGAGGCTTATCTGGGGTAGAGAGAGAGAGGGGAGGGGGAGCTGGGGAAGGAGAGATGACTCTGAGGGTTCTGGGTAAGAGGTTATGGAACGAGGGATGGGTAGAGAAGAGGTGAAGGGGAAGAGATGGAGGTTCTATGAGGGGCAGAAATAAGACAGAGATAGTAGCTACATGTGAGGAGATATTGAGGAGATGATAAGAGGAGATAGTAGCTACATGTGAGGAGATATTGAGTAGAGATGATAAGAGGAGATAGTAGCTACATGTGAGGAGATATTGAGTAGAGATGATAAGAGGAGATAGTAGCTACATGTGAGGAGATATTGAGGAGAGATGATAAGAGGAGATAGTAGCTACATGTGAGGAGATATTGAGTAGAGATGATAAGAGGAGATAGTAGCTACATGTGAGGAGATACTGAGTAGAGATTATAAGAGGAGATAGTAGCTACATATGAGGAGGTATTGAGTAGAGATGATAAGAGGAGATAGTAGCTACATGTGAGGAGATATTGAGGAGAGATAGAGGAGATAGTAGCTACATGTGAGGAGATATTGCGTAGACGAGCTAAGAGGAGATGGAGGTTCCACGGGGGAGAGAAATAAGGCAGAGATAGTAGCTATAGGCCGGGAGCCAGGTCCACCCCTCAGGATGTTGTTTGCTACCTTTTATTCACTTGTATTTCCTGTTAGCCCATACCTTGGGCCATCACAAGTTGATAACGAGCACTCCGGGCCGTTTGGTCTCAGGGGCCAAAAAAAAACCTTTTTGGGAAACGTTTCTGGCGAAATGATGTAAATGCAAATATGAAGGTACTGCAACTGCATAAATAGTCAAACAAGTAAGACATTTTGCATGGAGTATCCTGAAACATAGGGGAAACCAGCAAAATAAGATTATGGGGCTTGTTGCCTTTCTATTTTCAAATATCACCCTCAACATACACAAAAAGGCAAAAAAATGTCTGTCCGCTTGACAAATTCTCATCAAAAGTAATTATTTTCAAGCACTTTATTGCACATGTTACTGCCTCACTTGTATATAAAAAAAACTTCCCAGGTTCATGAGCTTCAATTTATTTTTAATTTAAGACCAAGATTACCTTTTAATCTAGAAGATTGCACTTGCTGTGGCCAAAGTTCACTGTACCTCAAATCGGAGAAAACATTTTCAATCTCTACCCTTCCAAGTGGGAGTAAGCATATTTCTTGCATCTAACAATATGTTAATATGTACTGCTATGCTATCTGAAGTGAATAACATGAAAAGTGAATGCTATAGCAGATAGCTTGTCTAAATCAATACTCATGTAGTGTACAGTCATCAGTCACATCACTAGTTATTAAGAAGCCAACCATCAATAGAGTAGAGTTCACATACTGTATTAACCTACAGATAAACACTTAATACAGCCAAAAGGAGAAACTAAAACACAGCTCAAACAAAAATAGAACACAGTTTTTTATTTCCTAGATCTCTTTGGTGCTTATCTATCCTGAATTCTGGCCACTAATCATATTCCCTTTTTCCTTTTTCTAATGGCAATGAAATATGTATCTTTTTTTGTTGCAAAACTTATTAGAAAATGAACGGATCCAGATACCACAAGATCAGGATTACAGAATCTAGATTTGCAGTCTTTGGATAGGCCTCCGTTGGTCAAAGTAACAACATTTCATTGACACACGTGAAAATGTTGGGAAGTGTAAATCAGCATATTATTCATATTAATTTAGTTGAATTAGTACACAATACATACAGTAGACCAGAATTGCATAATTTGGGGCTGGTCATAACCATCTGTCTGGTCTAACTATTCTACCCTACAAAGGCAAAAAACATCATTTTTGGTCGAAAATTAGGACAAATATCTTAAGTCAATTGTGCTGGTTTTTTTCGAGAAAATAGTGGGTTGTCTTTGCAGTAATTTCCAAAAGCGCAACAGAACATCAGTGAAGGTTCTTTGTCTTGGCTTCCCAGCACTCTGAAACATTAGAATTGAGTTATGGTACTCTGCCTTTCTTTTTTTATTCGATTTATGTTCATATTCCATTAAGCATAATTGTGCCATGATTATTAGATTTCATCAAGATGTTATCATTATTATAATATACTGATTCAAGAGTTAAGATGGCTATGGGGATCTGGTGAGGAAAGAAACTGAGTGAGCAGAGAAACAGATGTCTCTAGATGAGGACCTTGTTCAACAGAGGGCACAAAACTTCACATTCGCATATTAGAAGAGAGGTTTCAGATGAAGATGTGTAACATTCTTGTACTTGCACCAACCTATTTTAATAGAAAATATTGTATTGGTTAATTATTTAATTTAGAATGGATATTGTTTTGGTATGGTCTTTGTTGGGCTACTTTAATATGCAATGATTGAATAAAAGAATGATGATGTGCCATTGTGCCATGTATCCTACATCTACATCCACCTTGAATCCATGCTTCATCCACCCTTCCAGTGGGATCAGGATAATCCTAATTTTTTAAAATTAGAAAAATTAAATCAAAACTATCCTAATCTTCGCCTTGGAATTTAAATACCCAAGAACAACATTTGATCAGGATTCTGGGTTGGATTGAATGATCAAATCCATATCCCAATTTAGGAGGATCAGGATCACATATCCTGTTTTGTTTTTGAGATTTAATCATATCCTGATCATTCTGATCCAGATTGAATGTTTTGAAATATAATAATAATATAATATTATAATATAATATAATAATAACCATAGTCTGTTTTTTAGGGATACATAAACACTTAAGCACTCACACATAACCACTATACTCAAGGGTGGCCCTGGGTATGAGAGCTGGACACACAGCAACCCAGAACCCTCTCTGTCGGAGATAACATACTCGTACATCCATTTTCTAAGAAGTTTAGCGACAAAAAGATACATATTTCATAGAAACATTAGAAAAAGGAAAAAGGGAATATGATTAGTGGCCGGAATACAGCATAGATAAGAAACTAAAATGTGTTCTATTTTTATGTTAGAGCTGTGTTTTAGTTTCTCCTTTTGGCTGTATTGAGTGTTTATCTGTAGGTTAATAAAAAAAAAAAAAAAAAAAAAAAGAGTAGAGGAGCTATGAGGAGATAGAGGTTCTATGGGGGAGGGAAGGGCTGTGAGGAAGGCAGCGTTAATGAATGAAGGCTGGAAGGAAGATTAATGAGAGGCTGTTGGAGCAGGCAGCAGACAGCCCTGTAGAGTCCCTGGAATACAAAGCCCACCGCTCGACTCTCAAGGTGACAACTGAGGCGGTGGGGATGGGGGGGTCGGGGCAATTAGGGAGGTCCAAAAACCCTGGCGACACGTCTCTAATGGAAGTTTAGAGGAATGTTTTCTGGTGATTAGCTTTAATCATGCAGCATCTTCTGCCCCCGTCGAAAACGTGAGGGAACGCCACTGACAGTTACTTTCAGGACGCCCACAATTAAAGCACAGCAGCGTTGGCCGTCTGTCTCACATGTGCACCGAGCCACTGCAGCTAAATAGAAACTTTCTTTTGTTTAATAGTCCCTTTGTCAACGCCCTGTCTCTCGACGGCTTAAAGGATACAGAATAGGTATAGCTAGACTCTGAGGGTGGGGAGGTGTGGGGGGGGGGGGACTAGCTAGTTTTTCCAAACCACCGTCAAACTCTTCTTTTTGAAGTGAAATAAATGCAAGCTGTCCTATCAGCCTCCACGCAGAAAGAGCAATATATGCCCTGAAAGAGGACATGCGTCACTTTTGAAAACACAACTTTCAAGAATGACCATTCTTCTACTTGACCAAGACTATGATAAGTTCAGCCAAAGAATTCATCACATCTTTAGAGCCTGGACTTCATCCAGTTGAGATTCACATCCAATTAACTTGTATTATACCGTTTAGTGGGTATTGATTCCTCCAATCACAGACGATGGCATTGGAGCCAATAGAGGCTATTTATAGATTGTGGAGTTTGGGCAGAACACATTAGAAATCCCATCATTATAGAATGCATGCTACTCCGCCTGAAGACGGCTTTGGACAGTGGCGCTTAGCAGACGATCCATACACTATCTTCCAGCAGACAAGCGGTTGAGGAAAACTTATCGTATCTTAATTCAATTAGCTGGGGAGAAGCAGAGCGGGGGACAGCCAAGAAAGGGAGAGAGATCACTATCTGTTCCCGCCAGATCCTGTGGTGTTGATCCAGGTGAACGATGACCTCTCCAAGGTCACGGGTGACCTTCCAGAATCACTCCCCTTCTCCCCGATATCAGCACCTCCTTCACCTCCTCCACTCAACACACACCATCCTCCTGGTGACTGTTCTCAAGTGTCACACACGCGCGCGCAAACACACACACACACACACACACACACACACACACACGCACAAACCAAACTTACCAGCAGCTCAAGAGCAGATCTGAAACCGCATTACGGGAAAACTCGAGGGGACGACAGGGAGCCATGGCAACCGGCGACACAGTACTTGTGTGTCCTTGAGGTGGAACCGAGTGATCTGATAAAAATGTCATCACCATACCTTTGATCCGGTGACTGAGTGAACAGCTCATACACTTAGAGAACGCTAATACACTTAAGTGTTGGTACTGCAGGTGAAGGTCACAGCCTAGAGTTGGAGCCGCCGCCAACCTGTCATTATCCATTATACTGTCAATACGACAGCAGGCCATCAAGGAGACGGCATGACGACAGAGATAAGACGTATTGTCGAGCTGACCCACTTCTGTCTCAGAGAGGGGTCGGGGGGGGTGCGTCGTAACGCATAGCAACACGGGGGGGGAAAAACTGCGTTTGTCAGGAAGTACTGAAGTACTGTTGTTTTCCCCAGATTTATTACGCAATTTACAAAGTAGCTACATCAAAGGAATAACGCAAACCGATTTGGGTCCTCTGACTGCACATTGGGGAAGAAACAAGGATTCGAAGGAGACTCCGTCCTTATACCCTTGATCACATAAGTGAGCCCAGATTCACGTGAAAAAACAAAAAAGACAACAAAAAAAACATGAAGGAGAGGAAGAGAGTGAAGTGGATACAAGTAACTAAGGATGGGGGGGGGGGGGATGTTTTTAAGCGGGGAAGCCGCTTCTATACGTGACATGCATGTCCGTATGTCTGTCCACCCGTCCGTGTGTGTGTGTCCGTTAGTAGCACGAGACTGAGACCAAACGCTGTTGCACACCAGCAGAGGGCAGTAGAGATCGCTCATAGGCCAGGCGCCGCTTACTTCACCACCTGGGTGTGATTTTTTAAAATATTCTTTGAGAGCAAAAGTCAAAGTCCTGAAAGTTGAGAATCGAAGTGAAGCCTATAACTGTACTTTCGCTCTCTCTCTTTAAATATATATATAGATATATATAGATATATATAGATATAGATCTCTCTCTAGACTCTACTGTCGTTTCTTTGAACATCCGTGTCTCGGTCTCTCTCCATGTCTGTCTGCTGCTGTCCCTTCTCCTAGTCACCTGGGTGAACCCTCTTCTCATCCTCTGACCTCTATTCTCAGTGAAGACTCCAGGCCTCTCCTGGTGATTAATCTGCTCCGAGCACAGCCAGAGAGAGAAAAGAGAGAGAGAGACAGAGAAAGAGAGACAGAGAAAGAGAGAAATAAAGAAAGAGAGAAGAGAGCCAGAGAGAGAGAAGAGAGAGAGAGAGAGAGAGCCAGAGAGAAAGAGAGAGACAGAGAAAGCGAGAGAGACAGAGAGAGAGAGTGCGGGGCACATCTGCCTGTTGCTATTAATGACACTACTCGCTATTCTATCTGTGCTCTACTCAACAATCCATCCAGGCAGAATGGGTTCGCTCACACACACACACACACACACACACACACACACACACACACACACACACACACCACACACACACACGTACGTACACCGCACACACCTAGCTCTATCTCCCCGTTTTATGCCTCCGACTTCACCACAATGCTAATCTGATGATTTGTGTTCCCCCTGCCTGCTTCCCCCCCCCCCCCCCCCACGCCTCCCTAAAACAGGTTCCTTTTCTTGGGAGCGAATCCTTGCTCAGCTGGTGGGGTGACGCCCTGACAGCTGATTTAATGGGAGGTAGAGAACGACGCTAAGATCTCTCTGACTGCCTCTCCGACGAGCTCCGCCACCAGGGAAGGACGACACGGCAGGATGCAGCCACAGACACATGCGCACACACGCACGCACACACACAACTACACACAGTGCACAAACAGACCCCGTTTTGCTGGGTGTGGGGGGGGGGGGGGAACACAACTCACAGGATTATCATTGTGGTGTTGCCCGAGGCGTAAAACGGGGAGACAGAGCTAGCGATGTGTGTGTAGTCTATGGTGTGTGTGTGTGTGTGTGTGTGTGTGTAGTCTACGGTGTGTATCTGTGTGTGTGTGCGTGAGTGTGTGTGTGTGTGTATGTGCGTGCGTGCGTGTTGGGAGGGTGCGTCGGGGTGTGAGTGCTGACTGGTGATGTGTGTTGTTTGTGTGGTGTGTGTGTGTCTGCGTGTGTATGTGCAGGCGTGTCAGGGTGTGGGTGGTAACTGGTGATGTGTGTTGTGTGGTGTGTGTGTGTGTGTGTATGCGTGCGTGTGTCGGGGTGTGGGTGGTGACTGGTGATGTGTGTTGTTCGTGTGGTGTGTGTGTGTGCGCGAGTGTGTGTGTATGTGCGTGAATGTGTTGGGAGTGTGTGTCAGGGTGTGGGTGGTAAGTGCGTTGTTTATTGTTGGAGGCTGACGGACCCAGTGAAAGCCGGCTAGTAGAATAGGCTTTTGTTAGTCTGTGACTCATCCAGTTTGCATAGAGCCCGTCATCCAGAGAGCCGCTGGTCGGAGCTGTGGGTCGGATCACTAACCCGACTACAAAGCGTTGGCTATCGGGTCGAAGTACGAACGACCGGCCCCCTTTCGAAGGTTCTCCGTCTCTCTTCTCTTTCTCTCGTACCTCCCTCTTGATCACTCGCTCTGCCGCTCTCCCTCGCTCCATCAGTCGCTCTCTCTCTCCCTCTCCCTCCCTCTCTCTCTCTCTCTCTCTCTCCCTCTCTCTCTCCCTCTCTCTCTCTCCCTCTCTCTCTGTCTCTCTCTCTCTCTCTCTCTCTCCCTCTCTCTCTCCCTCCCTCTCTCTCTCTCCCTCTCTCTCTCTCTCTCTCCCTCTCTCTCTCTCTCTCCCTCCCTCTCTCTCTTCTCCATCTCTCTCTCTCTCTCTCTCCCTCTCTCTCTCCCTCCCTCTCTCTCTCTCCCTCTCTCTCTCTCTCTCTCCCTCTCTCTCTCTCTCTCCCTCCCTCTCTGTCTCTCTCTCTCTCTCTCTGTCTCTCCCTCTCTCTCTCTCTCTCTCCCTCTCTCTCCCTCTCTCTCCCTCTCTCTCTCTCTCCATCTCTCTCTCTCTCTCTCTCTCCAACTTCAGGGAGAGGACAGTGTACTGTAAGGATTAGACAGCGCAAGGGCAGCATGAAAGGGATGAATGCTGGAAAATCACTTCTATTGACACCCACCAGTCATTTGGGGCCCGGTCAGAGCGCCATCAGTCTAGTCTTAAAGGTGATCTATAGGACGCCGGTTCAATTCTCCATCGCCGTCCCATACATCACGCTCTGAGTGGGGCGTCGACCGGACAGTGAGGAGATGGCCTCACACGCAGCACACGCATCTTACAATCCTCACACACACGCCACACAACACACAAACCATATTCCCAGCGCACGGCGCATACACACAACTCATGCCCCACACACACGCACACACACACGTACGCACACACGCCAGGGACAGCAGACGTAGGCCCTCTGGAGCTGGATCCGAGCTTCTGGGGGAGATGGATGGACCTGCTCTATCAAAACACGCACGGTAGAATATCGAGCAGGTAATGTGCAGGTGAGGTGATAGTCTGGATGGATTGTTGAATGGAGCACAGATAGAATAGAGAGTAGTGTCATTAATAGCAGCAGGCAGATGTGCCCCTCTCTCTCTCTCTCTCTCTCTCCCCCTCTCTCTCTCTCTCTCTCTGCTTCTCCTTTGTTCTTCCATCCCTCTCCTCTCCTCTCCTCTCTCGTATAAAACAAAAACAACCCCTCAGTCCTTGCGCCAGAGCTGTGTCTCTGTCTATCCTCAGTCAGGGACTGTCAATGAATCTCCCATTTACACGGCCCATTCACACCACAGGGGAACTCTCTCATGTACATCTGCTGCTAAGGCTGTGCCAACATAACAGCCTACTGTGCACACAGAGACAGCAAGCTAGGGCCATAAAGACGCGAGTTCATGTACTTACCTTTTAAGATGAGAGCTGGTTGTGGGATAGTAAGTGTTAAGTGTTGGCTCACAGTGGGAGCATTTTCTAAGAAAGAACATATTCGCTACAGCAAGTGGCCAATGATTA
>NC_140246.1:4744296-4831614 GCF_949987555.1 Borostomias antarcticus | reverse complement strand
GAAGGAGAAGCATGCATAAGCACCTGAGGAGGGGGGGGGGCGTTAATTCCCCCCCCCCCCCGCGACCCGTGTTTCGCCTGAGAATGACAGCTGGGCCCAAAGTGGGGGAGTGAACGAATGAGTCTGGCAACCCCGTTCTCTGTGTGCGTGTCACAGCCGCCACAGGCGAAAGAACATAATAAGCAATCAGAGAACATAAGTGGGAGAGAGACAGACAGCCTTTGACCCGCCCACGTCCTCTGATGGACAGTCGATAGGTGGGTAAACCTCCGCAGACAGAGAGAGAGAGAGAGAGAGAGAGAGGGAGAGAGAGATTAGAGAGAGAGAGAGAGAGAGAGAGAGAGAGGGAGGGAGAGAGAGATAGAGAGAGAGAGAGAGAGAGAGAGGGAGGGAGACGGGACGGTGCTGTAACTGCAGTGTGGTGTCCGTCCACCTGCCTGGTGAACAAGGTCAGACCTCTGGTACGACAGAGAGAGAGAGAGAGAGAAGCAGGGTAGCGGTCATATCTGTGTGCGCACGACAACCAACAGAGACCAGACACTCTCACATTCATTTAGACTAACATGTCACCTGTGGGCCTGGAAGGACACTTCCATGTTTGTCTGACTGAGGAGGGTTCACCCTAATCCCCCCCCCCCCCCCTCCCGTGAGTCCAACGTGCTTAACGTCGGGGAACTCTCTCAATCCCCCGGCCTGTCGTGGAAAACGTCAGTTGGGCACTGGAGCCCAGGCTACGGTTTAACACCGGTACATTAGGTACGGCACCACACAGGCCAGGGTACGGCACCACACCGTCCAATCAGCGGCGTGCTTTACACCCTTCCATCCCACGCCTGGCATTGCGTCGGTGAGGCCCTCTCGTCCGACATCGCTGTCTGACCTCACAAATGCTCTTCTGGACAAATGAGAAACCGATAGATACACTCCAAAATCTTGTAGGAAGCCTTCCCAGAAGAGTGGACGCTTTTATAGCTGCAAATGGTACGTCATAAAAGCTCCTGTAGTTGTAATAGGGTAGGGCGCCCAATACTTTAGTCGATATAGTGTATATAAACCACAGACGAGCGATCAGATGGCGTAATTCATAGAGCTGATACAGAGCGTTTCTCTTTACCAGAGGGCTTATAAAACCTGCAGGTGATTCGTAGATAACCCCCCTGGTTTATTAACGGTGATTTGGCGCCCGCCGGCTGCAGTCCCGCGGCGGTAAGGGGAAGTTCAAAAGGCCGGAGGCGGGCGCCGGACGATGCGACGCATACGAGTCGGCCCTTAATGAACATCGATCCGAAACGTCCCGCCTTCCCCGGCGCCGGTGCATTGTGGGACGGCTCCGCTCGTAAATCCCATGAGTCCGCCCCCTCTCCTCCCTCCTCCCCCTCCCACCCAGCGTGTAGAGGACGCTGGGAGAAAGGCGCGGCCGTCCGCGGTGTACAGGGGGGGGTTCAGTGAAAACGCTCTGACCCGTCCGAGTGGCTGTAGATCCGCTCGTCTCCGCTCTGTAGTCCGGTAAAAAACAATCCATACTTCCGCCCCCCCCCCCGCCCCCCCCTTCGCGTTAACGGCTGCCAAACCGACACCGATCCGATGACACCGGCGACTGTTGATGGATGAATCCTGTGGGAGTCTGTGGAGTGTTTTCCCTGGCTAGCGCCGCTGCATAAATGAGTCAGACGCTGTCAGGAGGCGGAGGGGGCTGGAGGGCTGGCTGGCAGACAGAACGCGTGGGGGGGGGGGGGGGGGGGGGGTTGGGGGGCTGGTGGTGGTGGTGGGGGGGGGGGGGTCTGGGGGTTAGCGCATCATAAGCAGACAGGCCTTCGCAGCTCCCTATTGTCCGAAATTGTAACCGCCTGACAACGGCCCCTATCCCTCCTCTCACTCACTCAGAGAGACAGAGTACTGTAATGACTGTACGCCCTGGCCCACGCTTAAAATAGCCACGCCGTGTGCGCGTGTGTGGAGGCAATATTAAGTGCAGCAGAGGCATCGTGGAATCAAGTAGGAAGGAGTGTGTGTGTGTGTGGGGGGGGGGAGTGGTCACCTTTGAACTTGTGGAACACGGCCCAAAGCTCGGCGATGTCGGTGGCGAAGGTGATGTCGGTGTCGAGGACGATGACGCGCTGGAGGTCAGAGGGCAGCGTCTTGGTCAGCACCAGCTTCATCAGGCCGTAGATCCCGGAGTAGTGCTTGTTGGGGATCCACGACACCTCCGACTGCAGCGTGTGGGGGGGGGGGGGGGGGGGAGAAAACCAGAGAACCGTGTTAATAGCAAACCAACCAATCACTGCCTGGGGAGTTCCGAAGCTAGGTCGAAGCTACGCTAATCGCGCGCGGAGAAGAAATCGTGTTTTCCACGCCCTTCCGAGGCCCCAGGCACGTCGAGAGGAAGTTTAGACCTCCGCTAGGGAAACTCTGGCGCTCGTCAGACACGTGCAGTCAGAATCCACATTACGAGCTTCGCTACGGCTCCGACTAGCCCAGGGAATTTCAGGAGAGATAAATAGGAAAAATAAGCGGAGAATGTTAATGCGTTTCCGCGCTCGCTGTGAAGGTCGGGCGGGGCAGGTTTGGATGTGCGGGCAGCCATTTGTGTGTGTGTGTGTGCATGTGTATGTATACTGTATGTGTGTGTATATGTGTGCACGTGCATGCGTGAATGCGCATGCGTGCGTGTGCATGTTTGTTATCACTTTGGATAAAAGCGTCTGCCAAATGACTAATGTAATATAATGTGTGTGTGTTTGTGTGTGCATGCGCACGTGTGTGTGTGTGTCACCTTCAGTTCGTCGGCGTCGTAGAAGTCCACTCGGACGGCCGGGACCATCCAGGTGTGGAAGAGAGAGGCCAGGATCTGCTGGGCGATCGAGTCCGTGATGAAATGGAAGTGGAGAGGGTTCCGCCTGCAGACACGCACACACACGCACGCACACACACACACACGCACGTACACAGGCACACGTGCATGCACACACACACGCACAGAGGAAATACGATTTTCAAAGCAAAACATGTGGTGCTTTGATGTGGAAAACAACGGAACACATATTCCCAACATGGCTGCTTCCACCCCAAAGATACGAGAGAACACCGAGCTAAACTCATCTCAAACTAGGACAAAATGAGGGTAATTGCAGAAAAACAACAAATAATGACTAAAGTATTCGGCTTATTTAACGAGTCGACCGACCGGCCCGATAGTCAGCCAGCCAGCCAGCCGGCCCCAGGAGGCTGCCGCACGCCACCACGTCTGAGCCGGATGACTCATCGTTGAGGGGGCGCGCAGCGGGACGGCCGTGTCCCCGGCGCCAGACACTCGGAGAGGGACGGAAAGACACCGGGAGTAAAAGGAAGTGGGACTAGTTTCTGATAGAACGTGCATTCAGTCGTTTCGGAGGGGGGGGGGGTGACTGAGGCCAGGATGCAAGTGCAATGAGTGATTCATCCCGCGAGGGCGTCGCCGATGCCAGGATGTGCCCCTCCCCACTGCTGAATTCTCTGGAGCTTCAAATGACTCTTGGGATGAATGTGTCAGCTGTGTTTACACAGGGAGGATTTCTACAGGCTTGGAGCCGTCAGACAGAATCACAGTTTGCGGTTCGGGAAAAGAGCAACAGAGAGAGAGAGAGAGAGAGAGAGAGAGAAGGGAGTGTGTCTGTGTGTGTGTGTGTGTATGAGAGAGAGGGAGAGAGTGTGACAGAGAGTGTGTGTGAGTGAGAGAGAGGGAGAGAGTGAGAGAGGGAGGGAGGGAGGGAGGGAGGGAGGGAGGGAGGGAGGGAGGGAGGGAGGGAGGGAGGGAGGGAGGGAGGGAGGGAGGGAGGGAGAGACAGAGAGAGACAGGGAGAGTGAGTGTGTGGACCTGGGGGTCTCTCCATCATACTGCAGGCCAGAGATGAGGTGGTACTAAAGCCTTGATTTACCGCGTATCACAAGGATAATCACGTTCTGCTACCAGGGTCCTTGACTAATGTTGCACTATAACCTTAAGAGATTGAGGACTATATAACTGTACATCATATATACTGTATATTATATATCTTGGTTTAAGGCAATTTTATAGCATATTCGATATTTCATCACTCGAAAGGTGAAAATATACTGCCTAAGAAATTACTTGGCCAAAGCTAGGTAGGGTTTAATACCACTACCTGAGAAGATAGTCCAGTCCAGAGAACAGTCCCCAGCACAAGCCCACAATGCAGTTCAGGACTCTTTAAGATCCTCAGAAAATCATCGAGGGTGACCCGTCAATGGCGATGATGCTGAGACGTTATCGTGAAGACTAGTACACATCGACAAAGATCGACTCGTCTGTCTAAGCCGGTCTTCGCCTTCGTCACGGGCCAGAACGCTCGCCGGCCAAACGGGTAAACATGTCTACGCGCCGTCTCATTAAACCGCGCCTGGAGGACAGGGAACATCGCCCCCGCGCTGCTTAGAGACGGTCACAGAAGGAGAAGGTCATTCCTGCCGGCATCGCCGCACGACACCCTCATGCATTCTGGGACGGCGGTGGGAGGAAGGGGGGTGGGGGAGGGGGGGGGGGAGGTCTACAGTATCACCAAATACTGTACTGTTGCATGGGTATTGCAGTATATTTATATTGCAGTAGCTTTACCCCCCTTTTAATTATTCAAAATAACTTGTTTTGTCTTAACACAAACCAAGCAGGCTCCCCCACGGTTCATCCTGACCCTGTCGTCGTTTCTCAAAAAAAACAGGAGCGAGACACGCCTCATCCTTCTTTTTCCGATACTTCTTTTTATTTCCATGCAGCCGACCGGCTCTTAAAGAGGGAGCGTTGTGAAAACATGGACGGCGGCCGTCAGCTGGACTTACGGTTCACCTCATAATAGTTGAAGCGCAATCACCATCGCCGTTTTGATTAATCCGCCTGCTGCTCTGCGGCTGTAATTAGGAAGCACCGCCGCTCCCGACTCCCAAACCTGCTCAGCTCGGGGGCTCGCCGGATGATTACCGATCATGGCTCGCGGCTGCGGAACCCCCCCCCCCCCCCCCATCCCCCCCCGCTGGGTGCGAGGCCCGAAACCGCCATTCAGCACGCATGCACGCCCGCCCGTCGCTCTTGTTTACCGGTCTGAAAAGAAGCACAAGCTCAATTCGTCGGAGTCGCTCGGGAGCCGCCGGCTTGTGGAGTACCTTTCCGGAGAGATGAGGAGCTGCTTGTTTTTTTTGTGAGGGGGGGGGGGGGGCATTTGAGCATGAAAGTTTTAAGCTACCCAGGGGGGTGGGAGGGGGGGAAGCAAGCCGTGGAGAGCTGCGGTGGGGGGGGGGGGTGGGGGGGGGGGGGGGGGGGCATCATCCCACCAGAGTCCACCGAGAGCGCCGTTACCGGGCAACGGAGAGAAGGTGTCAGAGCGGCATATTCGCATATTCGGGAGGGGGGAGGGTAGCGGCGGAGCTCAGCTGTGTGTGTGTGTGTGTGTGTGTGTTTAAGTGAGGTGGGAGGAGAAGCAGAGGGATGAGAAGTACATGTTCTGTACCTGTGGAAGAGGACAGACTTCACCAGCGTCACCACGTCTCGGCTGGCGTTGTACCCGGCGCACACGATGGCCACGTGGATGGTCTGTGGAGACGGTGAGAGAGGGAGAGACAAGAGAGAGAGAGACATTATTTTCTCACACGTCATTTAGCGGGAAGCACAGACGGCTTTGAACTCAAAGAGGCAGAATCGCTGGTCTCCCGAGCGCTAAGCACCATTTTGTTTCCTTGTAATCTTTCTTCTGAGGGCGTTTGTTGCACAGTATCGGCGGTCTTTATTCTGCGTCGAGACCAAATCACACACTGGAAATATTCATTAACGGACTCCATCAGTGCCCAGGGAATAATCTGCATCGGCCATAACAATATCAAACCAACAGCTTTTTGTCTATTGGCCTCCAGGAGAGACTCAGGCATGAGGAACATCCGTCGGTATCAGCCTCAAGCTCTTTCAGGCCTTGGTGAGCATCAGCCACAATCATCACATTGAGTTTCAGTGTAATGGCAATTAGGAAGGTGTATGAACTGATCCATTACAGACATAATATCAAACATAATATTTGGCCGAGACCAGAGAGGAGAGGAGCTAGAAGCCGCCTTTCTGCTGCGCCACGTTTAGCCGAGTTTCTCGGGTGAACCGAGCGGCCTGGTCAGGACTCGCCGTTCCGTTCTGCTCCTCACTCAAAAGCCCCGTCTCCCGCTCCGAGTCGGCGAGGGTCAGGGTAGCCGAGGCTTATTAGCCGGTCAGAGTCCGGTTTTAAGGTCGGAGGAGAGGTGGAGATGGGGCCGCAGACGTTCCCCTCGGCGCCGGTGCTGACCCTCAAAGAGCCCCTACGCTCAATCTATGACCTCCCGGGCTTCCGTGCTGATGAGGTGGCCGAGGATGGCCTCTTTTCAGACCGAAAGACAGCGTACGGTGTTAGAAGAGGTAGAGGTGTGTGTGTGTTTTTTTTTTGGGGGGGGGGTATTGAAGAGTGTCATAAGAACGGTCTATTCAAAGTGCCGTCGAAATACGACGGTGGGATTGAGACGTCCAGCGCAGCAACACAAAGAATCCTGGGAGCCGGTCGATGGTCCGGACCAGCGGCTCCGCCCCCCCCCCCCCCCCACCGCCAGGACGAGGGAAGGAGAACGAACGGGCCAGATTTAACTCCGCCCCGGGTGACCGCCGCCGCGCGAGTGAGTCAGCATTTTGTCAACGCGACCGGACAGAAGGCCGTCTCGGATCAGCAAGGGCGGAACGTTCCGTCATGTCAACAAGTTTACGGGGGGCTATTATGCACCGGCCGTCTAATAGGGTGGTCCATCAATCCATCAGCTGCTGGTCCCGACCCCTTTAGACCCAATTATGGGGGCAATATCGGTGTAGAAACGGTTGGAGAGAGAGAGTACGATCAACGTGGAGATCTCTACCCAGGAGGTGATACGGTGGTAATTCTTCCATGATGTCAGAATGCCCTCTGACAGTGTGATCTTTATAACCGAACCTCTCTCATATTCAGGTCAGGATTAGACTAAGAGGAGGCATGGCCAAGCTGTAATATGGTCCGCCCTTGATGGTCCTCAATGATAACAGCGCTGCATTCGCCAGGGGTATCTACTGGGGGCATCGCGCTTTCTACACGGTGCTGTTCTATTATTATTACGACTGTATGGAATGTGTCGGGCCTGTGTGGAGAGTGGCCTGTTCATGAAGGCCGCAGCAAAAAGCCTTGGGGGACCGATGACGGTTTACGGAGACAGTTCCTCTCTCTGTGCTCCATCTGCTGCTTCTTCTACAAGCGTCTTTTAGTGCGCCTGTTCTGTCTGGGAGGGAATGCGCGCTGCGTGCCGTTTACAGCGTAGGAGCCAGTGGGTGGAGGTGTTTAGGGGTGAAAAACAGAGGTGTCGTGTGAAGCGAGGGTAACTGCGTTGCGTATTTTCACTGTAGGTGATGGGGCCCCTAATTCCAGGTTGTGAACTGCCATTAGTAGCGGACGGGGTGTTATTAACTGAGGCAACAACATCACAAATTGCTTCTAAAATGTAAATGTAATGAAAACAGACAATGTTTGGTGAGAACAATGTAGCTTACTTTATGGCGCTAAAATGTCCTCTAAACAATTCTGTTTTTCAAATCTAATGACGTTGTGTCGGTTTTAAACTGGATTGCTTATTTCTGCTGTGTTTTAGAGGCCTACAGCATTTGGTTGATAAGAGAGCGCTAAAATGGCCACACCACGAGGTGGACTCCCTCGCTACCCACAGGTCTGTTGCTAATAACCGCTCTGAGTCCGGCTCGGACCGCCACCCACCTCGCACTTGTCCACCGCCGGCTGCTGGGCGCAGTCCGAGCCGTTGCCCGCCGCGCCCGGCTTCTGCCCCTCGCTGTCGCCCGTGCCTTCCTCCGAGTGCGTGCGCGACTGGTTGCCGCGGTGGTTGGCAGCGGCGGCGCGGTGTGGGCGTGGCTCCCCGGGGGGCGGCGGCCTGCTGAGCTCACGGCGCAGGGCGCGGTTCTCCTCCTCCACCTCCCGGACGCGCAGCTCCAGCGCCTGGTGCTCCCCGCCGCCGGCTCCGCCCACCAGCGTGGACGACTGGGCCTCCAGCGGCGACAGGGGGAGGGGCTTCACTGTAGGTGGGGGGGAGGGCAGGGAGAAGAAGTCATGGTGAGACAGAGGCGAACCAGTTTTAAGTTCCCATATTCACCGGGAAGTCCTACATCAGCTAAACTCTCAACTTGTTTGTCTTCTCACAATGGCCATCATTCATGTTGAGGGATGAGAAATTAAAGACATGGAAATATGACAAAACATGGAAATACCCAAGAGGCACCTGCCTTGCACATTTGTCAGTGCTCACTTCTCACAGGGGCATGAAGTCTATATTTATTGTGTGTGTGTGTATGTATACAAACACACACACACACACACACACACATGCGCGCACGCACGCATGCACACACGCACGCACACACGCCTACACACACGCCCACACACACGCCCACACACACACGCATGCACGCCCACACACACGCCCACACACACGCCTACACACACGCCCACACACACGCCCACACACACACATATATACATGTATATATAGTTTAAGTATATATATACACAGTAAGCTTCTGACACATCAACCAAAGCGCCCTATCGATGCATCGCTGTGTAGACTTAATGGCGGTCTGAGATTTCAAATTAGCAGTCAGGTCCGAGTGTTGATGCATCTCGAGCCTCGGAGTACACAGATACCATTCAATCAATATCCTCCGCACTGAAAGCCGGGCGATGTGCTCTCTGTGCTCTCATTCCAGGCAGTAGCAATTTCCCTCCTCTCTCCTCCAACCGCTTGGGAGTCATGGGACACACAGCCCTGGATCTTTTGGGGGGCGGGGGGATGGGGGGGGCTTTGGCGGGTGCAGCTCTTTTTCGGAGTACATCTCAGAGCTCCTTAAGGGGAAGAGGACAGCCTTGGACGGGGTCCAATTGGGCACACAATGCTGATATAGCGGCTCACTCATTCACTCACTACAGGAAACCAGCACAGTCATGGACATTTTTCTATAGCAGGAAACCAGGGGTAGGGATGTAACGATAACCGGTTTAGTGATAAACCAGGATAAAATGTGATAAAATTGATCGCGATAAAATGATCACTAAAACCGTGTTTGATTACCATGCTTTTAAAAACTCACTGTAAATACTGTCCAGCATCAACCAAAACTACAGTCTCCCTCTTATTTTAATGTTTAAACAAACAAAAAGTGCATTTTCAGCACATTTTAACAGTAACGCGATAATACTGATAACCGTGATAATTTTGATCACTATAATCGTGATGTGAAATGTTCATACCGTTACATCTCTAACCAGGGGTCTCTCTTATTACACATATTGATCAGGGATGAGAGATGGATGGGTTTGCTGTGTGACGGCCATCAGTCATTTCTCCTCCAAACACACCGGTGTTCCCCTCAGGGAGAATCCCCCTCCTCCTCTGGCCTGGAGACTGGCACAAGAGGGATGTGGACTGTCACACCGTTGGGGAGGGGGGTGGGGGGCGATGCCACCTCAGCACTAACCAGACCTCAGGCCATTTATAATGCACAGACTTTTCCCCCCAATGTCCTAGAAAACTGGAGTTTTGCGGCTGTGGGAGCATCAGTTACATAGACCTGCGAGGTTGGAAAGCCCTGGCTTACTTTCTGCGGGGTTGGAAAGCAGCGGAGCGTCGTGACTCGTTCATCTCGCTCCACGTCCCCCGGGGGAGGGGGGGGGGGGTTCAGGAGTTGCAGGTGAATACCAATGGCAGACGAAGAAAGCGCCAAATGTTGCCGAGGAGAATCTCGGTACGTGTAGGTAGACACTGATAGTGCCGAGGCCTTGGTTCGTCCACTGGCCAAGGGGCTGTGTGTGTGTGTGTGTGTGTGTGTGTGTGTGTGTGTGTGTGTGTGTGTGTGTGTGTGTGTGTGTGTGTGTGTGTGTGTGTGTGTGTGTGTGTGTGTGTGTGGAGGGTAACCTCGTAATGAAATGTCACTGGGTTTCTTTCTCCTCAGATTTACAGTTCCGTGATGGAGGGGGGGGGGGGGCGACGAAGACAGCAGCCGGCGTGTGGGTCTTTTAGCTGAGGAGGCCTCCCTAAACACCCCCCCCCCCTCCCCACTCCCGGAGATCCCAAAGCACCTTTGGGGCTCCGTCTCGCCCGAGCCGTAATTAATTTGCTGAGTGGATCTGCTGGGCCTAATCCGGAGGGCCGTGTGTTTGAGGGGGGCCGGGAGAGATTGCAGCGGCGGTCCGCCGAGCGGCCGACGCACCTGTTCCTTCTTTTGTTTACCGCCGCCGAGTCGGCTCCGCCGGCTTTTTCCGGTTATTTGCCGCGAAGGCTCATCATCACCGTGCAAACAATGACAGGGGGCCAACCCAGAGCAGCTGATCCTCCTCCACCGTGGGGATAGAGGCGGAATTCAAGCTTTCATGACTTTAAAAACAGCCCCTACGGTATATAGGATGATGAGATAAGATGATAATATCATAATATCACAGTCAAGTTCAACACATGGTACGGTATCTCATGCTTAAAACATTCATACGAGCTGAATAAATACTGCATGACATACAGCCTGCCGGAAGGACTTAATGACATGTAAGGAGGCCATTTGCCGACGCGCGTGGCATTCGTTCGCAGAGCTAGCATATCGGGAACCAGAACGGAACTCATCGTTTCTCCGTGCGTACCGGAGCCGAGCGTTCCCCGTCCGTCGTGAACCCAGACAAATACAGTCGGTGCGCGTCACCTTTAGGCCGTTCGGGCGCGGGTGATTCATGGTCTGATTGCACGCCCCGCGCGTTCGTGTATGACGGATATAATTGGCCGGGCCTGTCGCGCTCCGTCCGCACCTCCCCGGGGGGGTTGCCAAGGAGACATCTGCCAGGGGGCGGTGGGGAGGGAAGGGGGGGGACCGTCCGTCATGTGACGGCATCTGTTCGCCCGGCGGGACGTGTGAATCCCCCGCAGAGGAGGTGGCCCATTTTGGCCACTCCCTTTGGACACGGAGGACGAATGTCGAGGGGGGGGGGCGCTCTGAACTCCTAGTCCGGGGGAGGAGGATTCCATTTTGTATTGAGCACCGCGGGCTCATCTGACTGTGAATGGCTGGCTTCGTCCATCTGCCTAGCCTTCCCCAACAATTGCGGAGACTAATGGCTTGGAGGTAATGGCCGACACAAGCCTTGTCCATGACAACGAAGAACGCCATTCATGGCTCCGACGCCTTCAAGGAATGTCCTTCTAGCCATGACAACTGCCTCTACTAAGCTATGGCCATACTTGTAGTGGAACTAAGCCTGGTTCATCCCGTTTCTAAGGACGGTGGGTTGCCAGGACCATCACCTGATGCTGCCTGGGGGGGCTGTGGCTCAGAAGGTAGAACGGGTGGTCCAATGATCATACGGTCGGTGGTTCGAATCCCGGTTCCTCCTGTCCACATGTCAAAGTGTCCTCCGGCAAGACACTGAAACCCACGTTTCTCCCAATGAGCAGGCTGGCACCTTTCATGGCAGCTGGCCACCATTGGTGTGTGAATGTGCGTGTGAATGGGTAAATGAGAGGTCATTGTAAAGCGCTTTGGATAAAAGCGCTATATAAGTGCAGCCCATTTACCGTTTACTGCCTCAACTTCAGTCAGCAATATCCTGTCTAACCCCCTGGCATGGGGACCTTCCTAAACTTTCTCTCTTCAGTAAATTCGCCCCAAGAGCTTGTATTTAAGTGAGAGTGCGCGGTAATTGAGGACGGCATTTCAAACAGAGTCCCGATCTTGCGTGCCGGGGAGAGAGAGAGACGGCAAGACAGTAAAAGCCAAACAAATGGGACCAAATGAGCTGCGCTGGAACCGGCGGCCTCGTCTGCAGGAGGGGAGGGGAGGGGGGGGGTTTAATGGGGCGGAGGACAAGCCTCCTATGGTCACCCGCTGGGACTCGCTCGCTGTGTCGTGCCCAGGCGCCACCGCCGCTGTTTGAAGCTCCCCGCCGTTCGATTATTCACTCTCCACTTCGATCTGGGGCAACGTGGGGTTGCGGGGGGGGGACGGGGGGCTGCATGAACTTCTCTTGGTGGGTTATTAAGTAACGTAATGAGGTTTCCATAAACATGACGTGTCCCAATTACTGGAAAAGACAACGTTGTTTTCTCTTGCTTTGGGCGTACACACGCTGCATATTCATGAGTGTGTCAATAAGTAATGAGGCGGGGCTTGCGGTCGCCGTGGTCATCTAGAGTACTTTGAGTCAGCATAATTCAGACTGCTCCCAGACAGCCGCTGGACGTTTCTTTCATGCCGACTCATTCTAAAGGAGAACCTGAAGCTCTGTTTAACAAAATAAACCTAAGGTCTCCTGAGATGTTGTGCCTTCATAAGCCGTCCCCCTGAAACAGCAGCTAAAAACTCACGTTCCTGAATCCAATCATTTCACACTTTGCCAGTCAGTCCTTGCGGTTTTATTCAAATGGTAGAACATCTCATATTGTTTCAGCGAAACTGTTTCATCTTCTTTGAGTCAGATAAAAAAAGCATGCTGCTAAATCAAGTTATTAAGCCCTGGATCATTCTGTCACATACTGCATGGTTCAAAGGTCGTTAAAGCACAGGGGATCTGGAGTGATGCAAGATTAGAGTTCAAGGTCTTCTTAAAGTTAAAGAGGGACTGTTAGGTTCAGAGATCTAAGGAAAGAGATGAAGGCCAGCTCTAATGAAGAGGATAACTGACATGCTCACCCAAAAAGTCTTGAATTTTTAACGGGTGCGGATTCTAAAACATACATGATCACAAGAGGGGGGAATCTGCACTATGGAATAAGTTTGAACTGCTTTTAATGGGCGGAATATTCAGCAAGCAAACTACATTTAGAAACAATACACAACAATGTGTGCTACTAGAAAAAATATTATAAAAGATATATATATATAAAAGATATTATTTATTATATCTAAAGGGTAATGATACCCCACCGCAAACCAAGAAAACCCTGTCTACTGCAGAGTGTTTGTTATTTGCTATAGAAGACTCTAAACATGCATCCAGAATCCCCTGTTGCTGCAGCCCTGTAGCATTTGAATCTCACTGATAACAAAAACAACAACAAAAATAATAATAATAATAATAATAATACAACCTTATTTGTATAGCACCTTTCATACAAATAAATGCAGCTCAAAGTGCTTTACAGCAGAGAATGTACATGCATGGAGTGCTTCACATGAAAATAGACATAAAACTAGAGGGGCTAACACTCAAGAGTGCAGACCTCCGCCCCCCCCCCCCCCCCTCAACTGCTCTCCCCCTTCCACGCCCCCCCCCCCCCCCCCCCCCTCTACCTTTCCTCCCACCACCACCTCTCATGTGCTGTGCTCTCCTACTGGCACCACCTGTAGTTTCCTCTTTCTGCTTGACATCTTTCCTCTCCAATTTCCAAAACGTTGCTAGTTTTGTGAAGACTTCCCATTCACATTCATTAACAGCCAAGCAGAGCAGTAGTGGAGGGAGGAGTGGGCTGGTTCAGAGTCTGCAGACAGTAGTTTACAAGATGTACATTTGAGATGGGAGTTATACAGCCAATAACATGTTAAATCTATAGTCTATAGGCGAGATATAGTTTTCTATGAAGTCAATCATTTTAATGTGCAGACACTTGTTTGTCGCTCTCTACACTGCAGCCAGTAGTCTCGTCAGGCGCAAAGCGAAATTTAAATATTGCTGATTTAAATAATAACACTGCTGCAGCATCATCTTCCATCCGCCGGACAGAAGAATTGAGCTGAAATCGAGCTGAAAAAGTAAATAGACACCAGCCTGTTGACGCGAGCATAACTGATCATGGCTGGATCATGGATGTATTATAAGAAGTGGATAAGGCATGCAAAGATGGCGGCCCATTCAATCCAATGAAAGTTGCTCAGTGGCGCATGAAGCAAGCCCCCATGGCCAGGAACAGACAGTTTTTGGCGTAGTGGCCAAGCTCGGTATTGCAAGTGGCGCCAAGAACCTGAAACCTATGAGGAAACTGAAACCTAAATCCCCCACTACACTGAAGTTACAGTATGGGTACTGTAGAGCCACCTATGAATGAATCATGGTCAAAATGTAAACATTTAATGGTGAGTTCCTTGGCCCATGCTGCACCCCTCCACCGAGTTTCATGCATATCGGGCCGGTAGTTTTTGTTTAATCCTGTCCGCATGCAGACAGACACACACACACACAGACACACACACAGACAGACAGACAGACAGACAGACAGGGGCGAAAACATTACCTTCCGCCTTGTGGGGCTTTGCCCCTGGGGCGGAGGTAATAAACTAAAAGCAGGAAAACAAGATGGAAGGTAAAACACAATCAAAGATAAAAATGAAGTGATGTGTTTTTATATGATTTGATTTTATGATTTTATAAGTGCTTATGTCTATATACTCTCATCGCCATACTTGTGTTGATGCTTATGTCTGTGTTTTTAGCCTTTTTATTGTGGCTCTTGTATTTTTACTGCCTGCTTTGACTTGTACAGCACTTTGGTCAATGGGAGTTGTTTTTAAATGTGCTTTAGAAATAAATTAGATTGACTGATTGATTAACCTGTCAATGCTTCCCGGATGAGCGGTTAGCTACAAATTCTGGCCTTGCATCTCACGCGCCCTCGCCAGGACTGTGACGAGACGGCAACGGCAAAGAGCGTAACACTCTTGCTGTCCCCGGACGCGTCTCTCTACTGCTCACACCGACAGCAGAATCAGCCACACACACACACACACACACACACACAAACCACCAGAGGTCAAAAGGCATCCATCAAAAGCCTGACCTGTATCTCGGCTTCAGGCTTGTTTGACGGGGGGCGGGGGGGGGGGGGAGGCCCTGTCCCTGGGTGGAGCGTCCATCATGAGGTGTCCAGAGTGCAGGGTGGAGAGATGGCAACTTTGGGGAGAACGGCCGACCTCACACAATAGCAGTATGCTACGGCGTAAAATGCATCCGTCATTCAACACAAACCTGTCTGGCGTTTTTGAGATATTTCTGCCGTGCGTCTTCAACAGACAAAAACTCAGGCAATGCAGTATTTGAACATCACTGGAGCGGGATGTGTTCAGCGTGCATTAATTACCTAGTCTGTGTGTGTGTGTGGGGGAGGGGGGGGGGTAAGTCACAGCGAGGACATGGACACATTCATTTCCACTTCTGAGGAGCCAGAGGGAAATGTTTTTCTTAGTACCGCGTCCCCAGGAGCAGAGCTTGTTCCTGGCTTTGAAAGTCTCTCCCCCAGTTCTGAAAGCGTTGCCCAGAGAGGGTTTCCACACAGCCTGCGGGAACAAATTGCACTGGATTCTGCAGGAAAGGTCGAACGAGCTAAGTAAGGAACACCAGACGGGGGGAAGGGGGGGGGGGTGGAGGGGGTATCGGGAAGAGAGGAAAACGCTGCGTTCTGAAATGAGTGTTTTTCATGTCCTTATATATCTGGCCTTCCTCTATGTATAGACGGTGCGTTTTCATGTGTCACCAGAGCTCAGCTCACCACAGGAGACAGTAAACACATTTTTGTTGACTGAGGTTAATGTCCATCGGTGGCGGCGCCTATGTGGAGGCACACTCGCCCTAATGTTATCCTCTGAATGCCTCCCTCTATGTTTGGAAAACCGTGCCCGCTCAAATACAATCTCTACCCAGTGCTCGGGAGTCTCAACTGTAACACTACATTAGTCTCACTTGACTCCAATTAGCTTCGATGACGGAGCCGTGAGAAGACGCTTGTCAGGCGTTCTAACAGTGGCGGACTGAGAAGAGTCTTTCCTCTTTAATCCAGCAGTAGCAGAGGATGACCCCCCAACCCCCTGTTCGGGGTCAAAGTGTCTGTCACGGCTACGGAGCGAAGCTCATAAACACCCCCCCAACCCCCTCCAAGACCTGGCAACCCAGCACAGCCGTCGTCCTGTCAATCACACAGCCTGACGAACACACGGCAGCCGGGATGTGAGGGAAGCGGGAAATAGAATGACAACAGGAGGAGAGGGAAATGCAGGTGGAAGAGAGAGGCGTAGAGAGAGAGAGAGAGAGAGAGAGAGAAAGAGAGAGAGAGAGAGAGAGAGAGAGAGAAAGAGAGAAAGAGGGAGGATGACAGTACACCAGCGAGGGAAATGAGACAGCGGAGAGAGAGAGAGAGAGAGAGAGAGAGAGAGAGAGAGAGAGTGAGGCGCCAGACTCAAGTCTGTTGTTCCGCGCGTTCGTTCCTCACCCAGAGAGCTGCGGAAGCTGAACACCTTGCAGCCGGCCGGCCGTTCAAACTTCATTATCTTGCCTGGCAGCAAGTCTGTTTACCATCATTGCCTAGCGGTCGTCGGAGGATGAGGCGTCACAGGAACCCGGTGAAATGTGTGGCCGCCGGGGACCGTGACCCCGCGTCAAAATCGTCAGTTCAATCATAATTAATAAATGACACAGCTGACGACTTTCGATGCTCGGCACAAAGTCATTCAAAGGGCTCCAGAAACCCATGAACTAAATCGTCTTGAGGAAGTAATCAACATTCGGGCAGGCCTCAGTAATTCATTAAGAATATTACCATGAGTGAAAAGTGTCTGACTTTGTAATGAGAACTTTGTTTATTCAGCTTTTTGTGGGGGGGAAGTATAATTTGGTTCCATCAGCATGAAGGCTCATCAATGAGCAGGCTGGTCTATAACCTAAAGATGACAGCTCTTAATCCTCTCTTTCTAGCCTGTATGCATTTTAGAGATAAACAGTGGATAGTACGTTTCTGCCTTCGAAATGCAGGAGCATCATAAATAGAGGTTTTCGTCGTCGTACCTTGAAAGTTCCCGGCCGCCAAGTAGAGCCAGGTGAGTGCCGGGATGAAGAGCAGGGCGAGGGAGGCCGCCAGGAACTTCCTGCGCCCGCGACACATTCCCAGCATCCTCTGGGACAAAGGTGTTGCAATGAGAGGCAGGGTGACCTCTGACCTCTATGTGGGCAGCAGCTGTTGGCCAGGGCGATGCATGGTACTGTCTGAGGGAGGGAAAGACAGAGAGAGAGAGAGAAAGAGAGAAAGAAAGAAAGAAAGAAAGAGAGAGAGAGAGAGAGACAGGATGAGAAAGGGACAAAGGCAAACTAGACTAAGCAGCACATACCGTATTGTACTAAAAGCTGAGTAAATCGTATCAGTCTTCTTTTGTATCGCAAAGACAGATTCATTGCTGAGAATGTAAAGGCTTTGAATGCATGAATCTCAAAACCTTAGGCTAACATCTTTCAGTATGAGCTTTCAATTAGGAGAGAGAAATACGGAAGGTCGTAACCACAGTGAACTACTGACACTGTTTTAGTTCCTGCTTGGACTGCAAAGCACATTGAGTTTGAAGACTGTTTTCGTTTCGGCTTGTACACTTCAGGTTGAAGACATCTGAGTAGATTCCAAAGTCTCGAGGGGAAAAACACAAGCTAGCTCCATGAATAATTCACGTAAAAAAATATGAATCCCAAATTTTCAGTATGCAAAAGAGGCACGGAGGGTGGTTCAACCTTTCATTTGAGTTTAAGGTTTCCGGGGCGATACGAGGCGCCGATCTGACTCGCAGATCCCATCTCCTCGTTTGCATGCAGCGCAGCGCCGGCTGTGTTGACCTACCACTTCACAGCCGCTATTTTAGTCGATTTCCAGCGCAATGGAGAGCAGACTGAGTACAGAAGCCTCATTACATGATATCATAATAAATCCTCTTTCCATTACAACCGCACTTTGTCCAATTAGCCAGTTGACCCCAGTCGATTTTTGATCTTCACCGGGAGGCCGGTCGGTTGCTGGGGCTCCCCTCCGCCTGGCAGTGTACACGCCGGCAAATATGCACGCCGGTCGCCAATTATCACTGTGTCAGTAGAAGCGGGACGCAGCGGTTCGGTTCGAGAGACGCGCTGTGGCGGGTAGTCATTTTCATCAGCGCTCTGAAGGCTTATGGGAAGCGTCGCGAGGCTTTTGTTAAACTTGTCACTTTGACTGGGCTCAACAAGGCTGTGAGAGATTAGAGACGTCTGAAAATTACAACAGCCGCACTTCCGACGGCCTGGGCTCCGAATCCCTGTCACCGCCTTTGACCTCCGACCCCTGTTTTATACGAGGGTTGAGATGAGGACTGATCTCGCAGGGCTGATGTGACAAGATGGCGTTGTGTGCTTATTACCATATTAAATGCCGCTGTCAGGGAGCGCACAGAGTCAACATATTAAGCCGGGAGCCAGTCAGGACGAGGATCAGGGGAGAGGGGCGTGTCTCAGGGGTGGAGGTTGAGATTCAGGGTCACTTCTGATTGGTAGGTTCCGGTTCCCTGGTGGAAGCATGGTTGTGGACTCTACAGTAAACAAACGCAGTAAAACTAACGATTTAAACGCGCAAATTCAAAACCTCAGTCTAACTACACGGCCACTCCACCCACGGTCAAACTCACCGGCAGCAAATGCAGACTGTAGACTCATATAACCCCCCCCCAAGCCATCATTTCTCCAGTGACACTTTGACGAAAACGGGACCGGTCAATCACATTGAATCTTTTCTAATCTCGCCCTCTAATGCAATACTAAAAATAATGTGATATCCATACCCCTCCATTCAACTTTATAGCCATTGCTGTAAGCCCAGATACCAATGGCGAGTCTTCGCTCACCGCTCGACAGTAAGTTAATAGAAAATGGGATTTAATATCCATAGCTCAATAGTAAATTGCTGTGTGTTGACACTAAAAGTGATGAGCGATTATTGCGGGAGCAGCGCTTCATTGGTGGAAGGAGACCAGAGAGGGGGGGGGGGGGGGATGGACCTGGGTCCAGGGAGGTACAGTAGGATGGATGGATCACCGATGTGCTCTCGTACAGGCAAAGGTGAGGGGGCTCAGGAAATGTCAGCCGCGCTTTTTACTGTAGATGGCCGACCTATGCGGGTGACGCTGATGAAACCATCTGGAAGTGGAGAGAGGGTGTCGGGGTAAAGATGACGGATCTGTTGTGATCCCAGCAGAAGGTCAATCACCGGCCGGCCGAGCGCGTGAGCTTTCAAACGCAACTGAGCGCGCATCCATCAGGGAGAAACACATCTCCGCAGATGTGGGCCTACGAAGTGAAGTGAAGTTTAGAATGTGTGTGTGTGTTGGGGTGGGCACACTGAAAAATGAAGCAAAAAAAAACTGACGTTCATTCTGGGGGGCGGTGACCTTGACTGGCGTGACCTGCCACGCTGGGGAAGTCGGGGGCGGTTGTGACGGGGGTGGGGGCGCTGGCCCATGTCCCTCACTCACAGCTGGACCAGAGGAGACGAGGGAGGAGAGGGGGAGAGGAGAGGAGAGGGGGAGAAGAGAGGAGAGGAGTGAAGGAGAGGAGAGGGAGGAGAAGAGAGGAAAGGAGAGGAGAGAGAAGAGGAGGAGAGAGGAAGGGAGGGGAAAAGAGAGGAGAGGAGGAGAAATGAGGAGAGGAGGGGAGGGGAGGAGAGGAAGGATGGGGCAGAGGCCAGGGCAAGAGAACGGTGCATCCCTCTTGAAGCGAGCTTCGCTGCTGGGTCCTTCCGGCTGTTTCCCGGACAGACGTGGCGGCTAATGAGGATTCATACTGTAGCACCCCGCCCCCCCACCTCCGGGCTGGCAAGCTGACGCCCATCTCCAGGATGAAAGGGGTAGAGGTGACAGGAGGCGAGTCCCCCCCCCCCCCCTGGCAGACGGGCCCTGCACCTCTCTGCTAGTTTGACAGCAGGCAGGGTAGCGCTAGCGAGCGGGAGTCATTAGCTGTGCTGGATGGAGGGGGCAGCTCCCCCGGAGGCCATACCCCGGCCCTACACACACCGCTTTGGATGTAAAGTAGACGCTGGACGACAGCCGTATCGCCAACAAACAAAGAGACGCTAAAGTCATCCCGTTGGAAGTCATCCGTATGCGGACTACGGCCGGCGACGCCTCTGTCTGTGTCTGCTACCATCTAATAGCCCTGGAGGAGACGGATGACTCACCAGCACTTATAAGCTATTGTAAAGCAAACATCTACTGGCTGCTCACCAGACCATCGTCTCCATCTCCTCCAGCAACACATTAACTTGGAAGAACATGGAGGGATGCTGCCTCCCTCCTTCCGACTCTGCAGACTCACTTTACCAATGACTGAGCACTTTCAGACAAGTAAGAAAATTAGATTGTACAAGACAAAGACTATTCATTAGGCAGGGAGAGTACCGGCTTAGTGCTTTGCTAAAAGATTAATACAGACCAGCTGGACATTCCTAAATGAGTGTGCCTTATTTATGAGCATTATGAAGCTCTGGAAATTACACTCTGACCTTGTATTGGCCGTTCCTGAAATGTATGGGAAAAGAGGGAAACCACCTAAAATAAAGTGTATAATGAATCGCTTCGAGCCACAACAATATAATAAATCTGTGAGTGGAGAAGGAACCTAAAATTAGTGTGGGATTTCCAGGTAATTCATCAGGACAGAATGAATGCTAATTTGTCAGGAGACAATGAATGACGCAAAGAGAGATGGATGTGTCGAATGTCCTCTCGCTCTCCTCCCATCCCCCTCTCTCTCCTCCATCCTCTCTCTCTCCCTCCCCCCCCCCCTCTCTCCTCTCCTCCCTCCTCTCTCTCTCTCTCCCCCCCCCCCCTCCTCTCCCCCCCCCCTCTCTCTCTCTCTCTCCCTCCCTCTCTCTCTCTCTCTCTCTGCATTGTCTGCACTATAGAATGTCCTGGTCTGGCTCAGGTTGGAGCTCAGGCAGAAACATGAGAGCACTCTGGCCCTGGCACCGTATTCCCACGTTACAAAGCCAAGGTGATTAGCTGAGTGGACACCTACTGTGACACGGGCCGGTGTGATGTGCTAATGAGTTGCCCCGGAAGCGAGAGCAGCTCGGAGGGCAAATGGATTCCAGAGTCTATCCTATCAACAAGTGGCTGTCGCACTGCTGTCCAGCATCGCCCCGATATGAAGGACGGATAACCTATTCCTCGCACGACAGACCGCAGCCGAGACGACCGCGTGCCCGTCGCCTCGTCTTCCGAGAAAAAACCCCCTCCTTTCTTCAAGATTCGGTAGCGTGCGCAACGCTCGCCGGCGCCTGAACGTGAGTGAATTGGCGAAGACGACACCCTGAATGAAACCGACACTCCAGAGTCCCGACGGTGCTTGCATAATATTGCTGCTCCCAGCCACTTCAAAAAATAAATAGGACTTTGATTTTCCGGAACAATCGCCTCAGAGCGGAGAGAAACTCCACACAAAGAGTGCTGCCGTTCACATCGTCAGCGGGAGGAAGCCCCTCCAAGCTCTCTTGCACCAGCTCTGTGGTAATGGTGATGGAGGGGTGGGCCAGCTTTTATTGCCAGCATAAAGATTGTGTTGAATTTGAAAGCATTTCCAGAGAGAAGCCCATAAAAAGGTTGACTGGATATACAGAGGCACGCGTGCGGGGTAGTGTACACAGGCCGCGCGCCCGAGGAAAACGGGTGAGCGCGGTGAGCGTCAGGGGCCGTGGTCGGTGATGAATTAAAGAGGAGGGCGAGGGCGAACACGGGGGCCCATCCGTCTTGGCCGTGAAGGTTTCAGAGTGATGCATGGAGCTGAAACAGTGCATAAAAGCACAGTAAACACCAAGACCAACGTTGTTCGCCGTATGATGGCTTTATAGAGTACGGCGCCGGGAGAACCCGGAACCCTGAATATTCAACTGTCTTCTGTCCTCTGTGGGAGGGAGGGAGGGAGGGAGGGAGGGAGGGAGTGAGGGAGGGGGGCTATTTTAGACGACAGGACACCGGACCAGAACACTCGTTGAAACATCGAAGCAAGGGACTTGGGGCCGATACTAGGTTTGCTCTGTTTGACAAGCTGTGTCTCATTAACCCGGAGAGTGATGTTAACCTCAGTTCCAGAACGGTCTGCAGCAGGCCATTTTGGTGAAAACCAATTCCCTCTGATTAATTAAGATCTGATGGATGGACTTAATTCCGGAAGGTTCAGCGTTTACCAAAATGGGTCTAGCTAGCTAAGACCCAAAAGAAAGGGTTCGGAAACAAGATAAATCAGTTTTGGCAGTGAATCAGAATCTCTAAAATATTATTCCTGAAGTCGACTGCGACACAGTTCATTAGTCAGCAATTGGTGAGGTCAACATTTGGTCCTGTCAGAGCGCTTTAAATGGGGCGCCTCTAAATTTAGCCGTGGCAACTATCTGTGACAGCTGACACTTAGTGGGGGATTTGAATGAGGAGCCCTGTAATGACTGTGTCAAATGGGTATTAAGATGGGTAATAGAGGCTCGTCTAAGAAGGAGCACCAGATCCCGGGAGGAGGACCGGGATGAAGCAGGCCAGGGGCTTGACAACGGCACACGGGCCCCGGCGCCGTTTTGATGTCCGACCGCCTTTCACTTCCAGCTGCTGAGGGCGGATAGTAGCTCCTCTTTGAAGTGGCGAGATGAAAGATGGGCCGTCCTCCCCGGTCAACCTTCGTCCATCTAGCTGCGGACGGGGGGCGGACGGGGACTACAATGGCAGCTATTGGAACAAAATAGAGGGAGATGAGCAATAGTTCAGAGACACGAGGAGGTGGACATTTCTGAAAAGAGATCTCCGATCCCCAAAATGGGAAAATAGCGGCACTCCTCTGACATAAAAATGCAAGGGCTGAGGCTCAAACCCTACTTTGAGTGCTGCCAACGCATTTCGGCCAAAGGCCCTCCTCAGAGAGCAAGGTGGATATTTCTGTCAGGCAGCCAAAGGGAGGGGGGGGGAGAGAGAGAGAGAGAGAGAGAGTGAGACAGAGAGAGAGAGAGAGAGAGAGAGAGAGAGAGAGAGAGAGAGTGAGAGAGAGAGAGACACAGTTACCAAGGTGGAGGGCCGCCCCTGGTATCTCTCCCAGCAGGTTTGGAGCGGAGTGTCTCACTCTCTCTGTGATAGTCAAGTGTGGCCTCAGGTTAAAATAGTCCACAATTACCCTGACAAGAGAACAGAGTGCACTGTGCTGGACTAAATGGACCCTCCCTTTGAGCAGGTAAAAAAAACAACAGCCCAGAATCATATTGATCCTGGAGGAGGAGTTACCTTCCCTTTTCATTAGGCTACCTAAGCTGAGTACTTCTTAACATTCTGCAGAGATAGAGGTTTGTGTAGGAGGCACTATGTAGGGGGTCTGGCTGCAATGAGCAGCCTGGCATCAAATGCAGTCAAACCAGCCTCCATAATCAATACACACTGTCCTATTATCTAAATGCGCACAAACATGTTTAATACAAAAAGCTGGTGGCTTCCACATGTAAGGTCCTCATATTTCGGTAGTTCGGGTCTAACCCAAAACCCATTCTGAAATCTTACTGACCCATTCTGAAATCTCACTGACCCATTCTGAAATCTTACTGACCCATTCTGAAATCTCACTGACCCATTCTGAAATCTCACTGACCCATTCTGAAATCTTACTGACCCATTCTGAAATCTCACTGACCCATTCTGAAATCTCACTGACCCATTCTGAAATCTCACTGACCCATTCTGAAATCTCACTGACCCATTCTGAAATCTCACTGACCCACTCTGAAATCTCACTGACCCATTCTGAAATCTCACTGACCCATTCTGAAATCTCACTGACCCATTCTGAAATCTCACTGACCCATTCTGAAATCTCCCTGACCCATTCTGAAATCTCACTGAGGTCTATCCTTCACACTGGCCAAAGAGTTGCCGTAGAAACGTTTGCCGTTTTGACGTGAGTTCATGACAAACCTTACACACAAAACACGAATAAGCTATACATAATATAACTATGTGCACGACGCCAACCTGCAATACAATGTAAACCAATTAATCCAGGACTCGCTCAGAGTGGTCCCCAGGCCGCTCTGACAGAGGACGGCTGATTCGTCGACTGATTTGGGGAGAAACCAAAGTCCCTGTTCACTTGTGCATTTAAAAGCGAAATGTTTGCAGCCCCCGCCCAGTTCTAGAGATGACACAAGCCGCCGAAGCCACGAGCCCCTCCCCACACACACACACACACACACACGCCGCCCCTTGAGCTTCACGCAGTCCCCGAAAACAATACCTTACTTTTGTCTTATTTGTTCATCCTCATTCACATAAAACTGGGTGAGCATATTCATCTGGTCTCTGGCAGGTAATTCCACATCCTGTCTGCCTAGTTAGTCATCCCCCTCTACCTTCACACCGTGCGCTGCGCTCACAATCCACCTCCCATTCATGCAAATCTGCCGCTATATTCGCACAACAGCTTTAAGATGAACTACCGCTCGCAGTCACGAGGGACACCTCCCTTTACTGGGTCGGATAGAGCAATTAATCAACCCCAACTCAGAGCTGGGAGCCCGGAGGGAGGGGGGGTGGGGGCGGGGTCTGCCTACTGAAACATTCATCTTCACTGCTGCTCTGTTCTGCTTTTTAGCTCCACCCCCCCTCATGTTGCTCTCAAAGCCGCGCAGTCCCCATCAGCTCTGGAGGGGGGGGCGGGGGGGGGGCGGGCCTCGCGTCCTACCCTCTCCGGCTTCCCAAGTTGAGAGATCTGACTCGGGAGGCCGAGCATCTGCCGCGATGCCTCACGTCGGGTCGTTACCGCGTTCCGTCGCTAATTTGGACGCTTTTTTACCGCAAGAATAATTGAGGGTTGGAGGTTTTATGGGTTTTTGCAGACGGGTCCCGGGCTCCCCCCACGGGGCGCGCCGCTATCTTTTATGATGAAGCTCGCCTCGGCCGGATAAAGCAGCATCGTAAATCAGGCATCTAAGGGCCATCGCTCTCTTCCCGGCCCGCGGGACCAGGCGTCTTTCACTCTCCCTGCGCTCTTCCTGACAAACGGCCTCCGGGCTACTGTCTCCGGGTGCCTCTACTGAGGCTTGAGAGCAGAGACGTGCCCCCCCCCCCAACCCCCCACCACCGCCCCTCCTCCCAACGCCACGGCGTCTCATGATCGGGTCTGCTGAGTTTACCGCGGGACCGCGGGAAGCTGCTCTCGCTGGTTTGAAGGGCCTGGTGAAGAAACTGCTTACCGCTGAAATAAATGCTGCCGTGTCAGGCGTTTTGCAGTGCTAATGTGCATGTTTTGGAATGTTGTTGTAGGGATGCGAGGGCTTCGCTTTCCCTAGGAAACGATAGAGCTGAGGGGGTGTCTTGTCGGCGATGGCCCCGGGCTTAGACACGCAGGCTACGTTCTGCTGAGAGCACAGGCTGCCGGCCGACCGGTTAAAACACGAGTCCGAGGAGGTTTGGTAATCTCCAATTATCCAAACTTCCTCATCAGCACTAATGTCGGCAGCACACAACCAATAACACGGCTTTGTTCCTCCCAACCCCCATCTGTTGGCTAGTGTTTGTTAATCCAAAAGCATTTCAATTTAATCCCAATTACTCCTGAGCTGACCAATTCAGCAGGATAACCTGCTGTGATTCACAAACATTCCTTTCAACTAGTTGTTTCTACGGAATGCTGGAAGTTGAAACGTTTTGCTATAGGTTTGGACTGTAATATAAATACTGTATATATGTATATGCTAGGACAGCACTGAAAACCGACGCTACCAATCAGAGCCACTGCCTACATCTCCAATAGGGTGAAGAACCCACCTTACCACAAACAAACTGGAGTGGAGAATCAAAATATTGAGATCAAAGCATGTCACCGCCCCATTAGGAAGGACCGCCTTAAAGACTTTGGATTGGCTCTGCAATGCAGGTTTTTTTTCAATCTCTCAAATTGTTTCCACCCACTTTTAGCATGAAACCTGGGGGAATGTCTTCAGTCTCTAGTTGAGCGCAGCGTTTGAGACCGACTCGTGAGTCAACTGAGGCACAGAGTGGAGGCTTAATTTTTGGATTAGACGGACCATTTGGATTATACAGACCGTTTCTGCTCAAGCTTCTACTAATGGGAATAGCTTTGATGCCGTCGAATTAAATGACACACTTTGGATAGTGCGGCAAAATCTTTCCATTGTTTTAATATTTTATTTCCCATTCCGTCCCGTTGCTGAGCTCTTATTGGCTGCAGGCGCCTTGTGACGACTCTGATTGGCTGTGTCCTCAGACAGACTGACGAGCGAGCGTGAAGATGCCCTGTAGGGCAGGAACGAGGTTGACAAGTTCATACATACCACCCCACCCCCGCCCCATCTGTCTCCCAGATATCTGACCATGAGAGAGGAAGCCAGGAGGGGAGTGTGTGTGAGGGAGGAAGCCAGGAGGGGACTGTGTGTGAGGGAGGAAGAGGAGGGGACTGTGTGTGAGAGAGGAAGAGGAGGGGACTGTGTGTGAGAGAGGAAGCCAGGAGGGGACTGTGTGTGAGAGAGGAAGCCAGGAGGGGACTGTGTGTGAGGGAGGAAGCCAGGAGGGGACTGTGTGTGAGAGAGGAAGCCAGGAGGGGACTGTGTGTGAGAGAGGAAGCCAGGAGGGGACTGTGTGTGAGAGAGGAAGCCAGGAGGGGACTGTGTGTGAGGGAGGAAGAGGAGGGGACTGTGTGTGAGAGAGGCCTCGGGTCTCTGCCCTGTCCACTGTGTGGAGCCGTGTTACTGTCCGGCTGCCCTAAGAGGGCAGTCAATCACCCTCCATCTGTTATGGAAACAACCCCACCGCTAATGCCTGACACACACACACACACACACACACACACACACATACACACACACACACACACACACACACACACACACACACACACACACACGCGCGCAAACTAGCATGCTGGCCAGGTAGCTCCAGGCTCCTGGCAGCCTCTGCTGTATTGCCAAGCTGCCATTCACTAATAAAGGCTGTCAACAATATCCACTTCCAGACCTACACCCAGTGTGACACCACACACACACACACACACACACACACACACACACACACACACACACACACACACACACACACACACACACACTGGCACGGTGGCCACACACGATGCCTTGGAGCTGAGGATTATACAATACCAGGATTCCTAGATCAGTGACAGAAACTTTAAAAAAGGCCAATAGGCATAAAACAAAGTAAAATAAAGAACAAATTCCAATCCAGTAATCACCGGCGAGGTCCCCGAGGAGTCCTCCCGCGCCGTGAGCTATGGCTCTGGACTCACAAAGCTACAGCCGCACACCATCTTATTCAATTTGCATTGAATCGCACAACAGACATTTCATATATCACCCTTGACCACAGGGAAATAGGCCATCTGGTTGAGGATCAATTCGTTTCTGCGATACCCTCATCATCTCGGTGCACGGCGTTCGGGGGAAATGGGCTTCGTCAGACCCGCAACGAACTCCTCTGGTGCAGCGATGTGTCTCCTACATGACAATAACCTAATAATCATTCCACGAGAGAACGCTCCTGTCACCTCCGCCGAGAGGACTGTCACAGCAAGACAAAATCGTGCCCCGTCACAGTCCCAGGACCCAGGATTGGCCAGGGGGGGCGGGGAGTAACCGCCCCCCCCCCCACCACCACCGCCGCCCGCTGTGTGTCCAATCAGCAACCGTAAAAGAGCTGGAGGTCAAGCTGGGCACCGCGGCGGGAGAAAAAGGGGTACTGTGGCTCCTCTTGGCATCCCACCACGCCGGGGGCCTTTTCTCAGAGGAGGAAATCAATGGCTAATGCTTTGGGCCGTGGATCACTTCGCACTCCGGCATCTTGAGGAGGTAGAATGAAATGGTCCCTCACACACTGAACTATTTGAGAAAAACTAAGAAGGGCGTGATGCATGCTAAGCGAGATAAAACACAAGCCTCATTTGGTCTAGGACTCCGCCGCATTGATTTAGCATTTTTATTTTCAAAGTGTCATTGAAGCTTGCATATCGAGTGTATGGTGCACGTTTCGCGCACGAATCAAGCAAATCAATTAGATATAATGAATAACCAATTATGTCTTGCACCAGTGACTAAGCAACCTGATAATTCATTATGTACTTGTTAATTCCTCAGGAGCATGACGACAGTTCAGGGCAGAAAAGACAAATATATAAAAAAGAATTTGCCAGATCCTGGGACCTAGTTGGTACACTGGTGTGTGGGCGTGTTTCCAACTTCATTCCAATGCACTCATATCTCCTGAAACTAAAACAGGTGACAGGCTGACACACATCCTCTATGACTTCATTCACTATGCTGTAACAGTGTACCTGCTATTACTATGTAATATATTATTACTACTTTTACTACTATTGCTACTACTAATACGGCAACTGCTACTACTACACTACCACCAGCACTACTGCTACTACTACTACTACTACTACCACCACCGCAACCACTACTACATTACATTAGTAATTTAGCAGACGCTTTTATCCAAAGCGACTAACAATAATTGCATTTAACGTACGAAAAGCCAATGTACTACTACTTGCCAGAACTCACAAGTGCATCTTCTTTCTGAAACAAGTTACTAACAGCATAATCTAGTGCTGAAGGCAAAATGCATGAATAGCAATCTCAAATACAATAAGTGCTTAGGAGGGAGGATCGTTGTAGTACTTCTTGAAGAGATGAGTTTTTGAGGCTGCGACGAAAGATGGGCAGCGACTCTGCTGTCCTGACGTCAGTGGGCAGTTCATTACACCACTGCGGGGCCAGGACAGAGAAGAGCCGTGACTCTGTCGATCGACCGCAGGGGCCTCGGAGTGACGGGGCAACCAGTCGCCCCAAGGTAGCAGAGCGCAGCGGTCTGGAGGGGGTGTAGGGTTTGACCATGGCCTGGAGGTAGGAGGGGGCTGTTCCTTTCATTGCCCTGTAGGCTAGCACTTACCAACAGCACTACTAGCACTAGTACTGCTACTACTACAGTACTAACTAATACTATTACTACTACTACCACCACCACTACCACTAATACTACTGCTGCTACTACTACTACTACTACTTCTACTGCTACTACTACTAACACTACTACTGTTGCTGCTGCTGCTACTACTACCCCTACTACTACTACTACTACTACTACTACTACTACTACTATTCTCATTCGCCTCAATGGCAAAGATAAGTAAAACAATATACACTATAGCTTTGGGCTCCGAGTCCTCTTGGCCACTTCCCTTTTGAGGATAATGGTGGGAGGAACTTCCCCTTGTCTGTGAAACACCAGGTCAGAGTTCAGGTGGCTCTGACCACAGACCAGCGCAGGTGAGGCATGCCAGCAGTTAATAGAGAGGTGCCGTGTCCAGTCCTCTGACCCAGGACCAGTACGTACTGCAGCACCGCCTAAAAGCAATGCAGATCCTCACTTACCTCGCCTCCGAAAGTTAAAATCAGCAAATTTGTTTATCCCATACAGTACATTTGGCTTGCTAATTCCCCGAGTCTGATAGGCAGAGAGGCTTACTGTGCCTGTCTGATGTGGGCCCTGCTCTTTCAAATTTGCATATCAAATCTACAAGGCTTTGTCATCACATTCTCCGCAAACTCGTTCCAAACTAAGATGTTGCATTTCCATCAGTGGAAAATGGCCTGACTGTGGTTTTACATTCTGTTATGTAACACAGTATTGCATTCTGGCAGATCTCTTTCCGGGCGGACTCGTATTGGGATTCATTCCGTTAGGCCATTTTAATAAGTCTGTGTCTGATGAACTGGGGGAACTTTAAATGAAATCATTTTCATGTGGGCCTGTTTGGCCGTCAACGGCTGTAAGCGCATCAGAGCACCTACGGGCAGAGATGATGGACGTCCAACCTCGCGCCACAAAGGGCAGGATTGGCTGGAACAAGGCGGAGCTTAGTGAGGTCCAACGCCAAGGACAGCGGGAAGTGAACAACCGATGCCTTGTAACAAAATGAGTGATTGAGCTGTTCAAAACAACATAGGCAGGTGCTAACTTGTTTAGAATGGAAGATTAAAGTTTAAAGTTAAAAGTGAAGTATAATCGCTGTTGCTAGGAAGATATCCGTCTGTGTGTGTGTCCAAAAAGTCTGAACCTCTGGTAGAAAAGAAAACCTTGAACAGAAAGATAGTGTGTGTGTGTGTGTTTGTCTTTGCGTGTGTCTGGGTGTGTGCGTGCGCTGATATGAGGTACAATGAGTTAACCTGCTGGTTCAGCTAGTCAAAGGTAAACACACTGTCGTCTCAGAGCTGCAGAGACAGAGCGAATCCCAGACTAAACATTTCATCAACGCTGGTGCCATTTGACTCATACAAGGCGGTCTATGTTAGCGCCAGGTGTTTCACTCACTGCGGACGCGTCCTCTGTGCTGAGAGAACGCGGGGACGCGTTATGTCCTGTGTCTTAAAGGAACGGGTAGAAAGTAGTACTGGAAGTGTCCCATCTGATGCAACCTTCTGTTCCATGAATCACTAACGTCCTCGTTTCATGTGTGATCGTTTTCACGGAAAGCAAATATCTCAACAAATGTACCGTTAAGCATCAAGGCCGCCGGGAGGATAACTGGCTATGGCCTACATAAGTCATTTACGACAGACATCGCATCGCATCAGACATTTAGGCCCTTCTACGTAAACGGCACAGGTCTTCAAGAGGGACGAGGATAATGCAATCACACCACGAAAATGGCCTGCACTCTGCAATTTGATAGTGCCTATATTAAATTAAGCTCATACCGTTGCCTGGTATCTCAGGCTTATCAACATTAAGACTTGAAATTATAATATTTCATGTTACACACAGGGTTCTCTTCCTGGACTGGGGGGGGGGGGATAGAGACGACAGAGATCCCGCAATGTCCCCAGTCAAGCTGGAGTTGTTCTTATCCTGGTTGCAACTACTATACAAACCAATGACCTCGGGGGTAGACACTCCTGTGTCTGGAGAAGCTGTCTCGTGAGTTGGGGGTCAAAGGTCCTATCCATCAATTACAGTGCGTGGCTCATATACTTGGTTTAGGGTCAAGGCCCATCTTGATCCGAAAGCCATCGACTTCCAGAACATTTACAGTGATTAGATTGTGATCATTGCTGAGAGAGATGTGTTTATTTCAAGGCAGCCTAACAGGGAAATCGATGAGGCTCGTCCACAGCAGCGGGCTGTTTAGCGGCTCTGCTCTGCACTCACAGTAGGGAGGGTCCAGTGCTGTGACGCCAAGCTCAGCGTCCAAGATACTGTTGTCACACCGCTAGAAATGACCCATCAGTCTGTTTTAATGGCTTCCCTGGCTGCTTATCATATTTTAGGCTGCTCATGAAACCAGACTTCAAAATATTATTAAATTAGATCAACTGGGTGCAGCTGTTTTTAAGAAAACTCTGATATAAAGTTCCTGCTTTTAGAAAGAGTGAACAGGAACATTATTAGTGCTCATGGACTTGGTCATTGAGAAGGCCTGATTCATCCGAACAGGATGTAAAACCTGCAAAACCTCCATTCGCCTCGAACAAACAGAGACAGTCGGTAACGGCGTTGTTGTTGTTCGGTAGTCTATTGTTGAGTATGATATGAGCGGATTTGTCGTCGGCGAAGTGACAGTTGAGGGCTTCAGGACCTAATATGGCTGGACAGCTCCCAAAGCCCTAACGCACGAAATGAGTCTTGCTGAAACATTGCTGACACCCCAGTGCAACATGCATCAGGTGACTTCGTTTCAGATACCGCATGTTATCACCCCTTTACGACATGGAATATCATGCCATATATAACAAGGTCGTGAGTGCGATCATTTAAAATAAAATGCTTTTTTTCTCTTTTTTAGTTTGTTCCCTGTCCGCCTCTGTTTCGGAACAATAATGTGCCTTATTGCACCCTCCACATATCTCGTAGTTAATCAGGGAGAGGAGGGATCTCGTTTAGCGCTGATTTACATTAGCCATGGTTTACAATAATCCGGAATCGGGGGGCAATATTAAGATTATAAATTGCGTTTTATTTCCGTTCATTCAGAAGCATTGGTCCACTACTTCCGACTTGTGGTGTTGTTAAAACAAGGGGGGGATATGTGGTATAGACTAGGGTAATTTGCATAACACAGTATTATTTGCGAGACTGATATAAGAAGTGCCCGTTCACTTTCCTAAATGCGCAATTCTGTGAATCCGCGGTCATGCTAGTTGGCTCACCTTGTGCAGATGGACTTCAAGCGTTGGTCTTGCCCCGAAACAGGCGACGATGAAGTGGCCTATTCACTGAATAATCAGACTAGATTCCAAGGTTGGTAGGCTACTTCCACTTGAAAAATCAGTGTGGGCTATGCAAAGGGGCGATATCTACAAACCATGTCCGTTTACTTGCGTAGAATACGGAGGAGCCCAAATAGCCTACCTAGGCTACTTGTTTGATTTAGTTTGAGAAATCTCTAGGTATTTTGCTGTGCTGTTGAGTCCACTTTGTACAGCAATCTTTGCTTGTGATGTTAGCACAAGCTAACGAGAACCAGCACCAATGTCTCAACAGACCCGCGGGCCCTACTAAGGACTTTTATCTCAAAGAATCTTCAAGCTTGCGTTGCGGCACGGACAATTCCTTCCCTCGGCGTCTTGCGGTGTCTTCACAGCAAACTACTCTTACCAATACCAATGTGTATTTGTATTATTGTGACCAGCTGCCAGCGGCACACCAGACAAGAACTGCGGCACCTTCGACATCCGGTAATATCGACTTGGAGAGTCCGTTTTCAAGATCCGCTATGTCATATTTCGTCTGCCTGTATCCAGACGCGCATATCAACCAAAACAACCAATGTATCATTCGTCAGCTCGGTCTTTTCAGCGGCAGTGATTGTGTTCCACTTTCCGAGACGGCCTCGACACACAACAGCCCTTTCTTCCCAGCCTCCTCCGGTTCTGACAAGCACCGAGCGGCCAATCCACGACCGCATACCGGACCCCCTCCTTCCCCGCGCAGAAACGTTCTCAGCAAAACATGGTCACGAACCCTCTGGACCGGAGTCTGTAGGCTACAGCCTGCACACCAACGTACATTGCTACTTTCAAAAGGGCTAAGCCATCAACTATTATGACAGGCACACAGTAGCCTATAATTACCCTTGCAGACAGTTGAGAAAACACCTTTCAGCCTAGTTTAAATAGCTTCTACGTTACATTACATTATAGTCATTTAGCAGACACTTTTATCCAAAGTGACTTACAATAACTGCATTTAATTGCATTTAACTTAGAGTACTACTCACCAGAACGCACAAGTGCATCTCTTGTGCACTCAAGTGCACTCCCGATAAAGCATGTGTCCCATAGGCTCTCATAGGCTACTGCATATCCTATAAAAGAAAAAACTGGGAAGAAATATTCTCATCCAAACAGGATGGAGAGGGTAAAACTGAATGAAAACACTTTGTTCGCCAACCTCAATATAAAGCAGACCAGCTGTAACCCTTACTGTAATCAAGAAGATTTGAGATATCATTCAGAATAATATCTGTTGCCAGCCTCCTCAAGTGGAACACGGATGTAATGGAACTGAGGGCATTGGAGCTTCTCTGGAGTATTGTGGCGCATGTGTGAAGGCTGCACAAAAGTCATTATTGCTTGAATTCAGGCTCACCCACAAGGATGTTCTTTGTGAATTCACATTTTCATTCACATTTTCACATTTCCTCCATATTTTCACCTGGCTTAGAATCAGAATCAGAGCCAGAGACTGTTGTGAATAACAACATAGATGATGGCACTGATATGGATGGATGATTTAATTGATTAAATTTTACATGAAATGCAAATTTGTGTGCGTTGTCTATGAGATTCAAGAGAGTCAGTGATTAGATTAGATTCAATTAGATGATAAAATATAAGATAAAATAATCCATTATTTTTGTTTCACTGATAGGCGGTTCCAACTCTGACAGTCGCCTCTTACCTCAAAGTCATGCTTCTTTGCAGCCCTATAGCGACAACCTCAAAGCCACTTGAGCAACGCAAGACAAGCCTGGCTAGGATAGGATGAGACATAGCCTACTGTAACAGGGTGCTGAAGAGCTGTGGTGGTGGTGTGGTCTTCAAAGCTCTCAGTGGGGGACTGTCTCTGAGCTGACAGCCTCGGGCTTCCTTAACCCCCCACGCCACAAGCATCCTAACCCTGGTCGGCTCACTCTCACACTCACACACTTCAACCTCAGAACATAGGGATATGCCGCCTGGAGACACTGAAATAGGTTTGAGTGGATTATGGATCCTGAAAAGTATCAGAGTGTCAGAGTATGATTCTGTGTTAAAGTGTGCATGACCAAGCTTCTTTGAAGAATTTTGAAAAAAAGTTTTTTTTCATATTGCTTGGATGGTGAAAAAGGAATGCACTGTAGAAGGCTTTTGAATGTGTAATTACAATGTAATAACCCTGGCCGTAAGCATACAAAGGTATTTCCATAGGAAACTTAATTCAGTCTTGTGGTTGTGAATGGTGTGTTCAAGTCGTAGTTGAGGTGCCCCCCATGTCCCCCTCCCAAAAACCAGCTACAATAAGGGAACAGACAGGGCCGGCCCTAGGATTCTGGTGACCCTAAGCAAGATTTTTTGGGGTGCCCCCCCAAAACACTCCCACAAACTCAACCACCAAACTAAACGCATGCACGTACACACATAGAGATGGACAAGCAAATTAACAACAAAGCTCTTGCTTTATTTGGAAAGGATATAAAAAAAGTTACTTAAACAATTAACAATTGAAATATTCAAATAGATAAATAATCAACATATTTAAATCACAATTAGCGCAAAAATATTCTAAATTAACTTAACACTACAATATTGCACAAAACAATAGCTATATGCTACTGTAAAACTATAGCTAGTCATCGCTTAACCATCATACAAAAAGAAAGTCTTCAAAATATTTGCTTCCTTGTCAAAATAAAAGTATAAATCTTTCAAAATAAAGTGAACACAGAAAAGTATTGCACAAAACAAGCTAGCTATAGGCTTATGTAAAAAACGAAAGGTCATTGTGCGTTTTAAAGTGATGATGAGTTCCCTGTGGACCACACCATCGTTCTCCACGAGGGGAGGTATAGCTAAAGTAGCCTATAAGCCAGATTCAACTCATATATATATATATTTTTTTTTTTTCCTCCTGTGATGTGGCCCCCCCTAGTGGTTGTGGCCCTAAGCGACCGCTTATATTACTTATAGCAGCGGCCGGCCCTGGGAACAGAAAAATTACAAAGCTTTTCCTTGAAGAGTGCAGACTGAAATTTAGACATAAATCACTGGCTTGCAGCAGTGCGTCTTGCAAGAATGCGCGTCTGGACCGCCCGGCGATACTGAGAGGGGTTGCTGGCGCTCGGTGTGGACAGTAATGGGACTGAGTCAGCATGACGCGGCGTTAAAGATGGCGGTCCCCCCGCTGCTTAACCCACGGGACATCATAGGACTAGAGCCTCATTATCTCACCCAGTCCCCCTGGCCTAGGATCAAACCCGCATTATCCATGTAAAACCACCTCATGCAGCATTGATGAAACATCATTTGTTATGTACAGAAGGGTTATCATTTATTATTCAGCCAATAAAGCTGGGTCTCCATGTATGAAGACTGTGGGGCAAAACTGGGCTTTGACTTAGACACGACTGGGACATGCTGACGAGAGCGTGCTGAACTGGATTATGCATGGAGCCGGAGTCCATTAGAGTGCAGGGGAGCTCCACGCGCCGCCCCAGGGACCGAGCACGGACTCGCTCCGGGACCCGCGGTCAGTCCAGACATTTTCTGGACACATGGCTGTGTAATTGCATCATGCAGGCGTATCTGTATTGGCAGACACGACCGGGACCTGATAAATTGTGTTTATATGAAACGCGGACCCACACTCTGGAGACAGCGCGCGTCTCTCTCACCTCTCCGCGCTCCCAACCTCGCTAATTCAATCACTCCCGCTGTAATCTATAGCAGGACAGGGCCAAGGGACTCTCACGTTACCAAATGATATGCATTGGCGAAGGCTAATTCTATCAGTGGCAATTAGTAGCGAACACAATGGGGAAGACGAAGGCTTTTAACAGCCATACCCACACTGCAGACAAGCAAGCGTTGATATGACCGGGAGGCTGAAAGGTATCCTGGGAATATGAGTATAGCCTAAGAAGATCGTCGCCCCTCTCAGTCCCCCAGACAAAAGAACACGCTACATGAATCATGTCACGGAAGCACGTCTTTGTCTCACGACACGCTACGAGCAAACAGGTCAATAGGGATTCACACAGGGCATGTACAGTAAAGTTTGTCAGTACAGTAGATATGATATGACACACGTCAGACCCAGCCCGCCACTTGACAACACTCAGGTGGAGGCTCTGCTTGGCATCAGCCTCCACCCCCCAGGGAGGCATTCAAAAGAGGTCCGAATCCGTTAAGTGAGCTATAACAGCACCGCACGCCACATAGAATCGCGTGGGGAGAGAGAGAGGCGTCGCGTCAGTCAGAGGGTCCATAACTCGGAGTGGCAGCTCCGTGACAGAGCGCTCTGCCGCTTGGGGCATGGGACTGCAGGAAATGCCCGTGCTGCAGGAGAGCAGCCAAGCTGAAAACCTCCAGTGACAGGACGAGGCGGGGCGGCCGAGGCCCTCCACACACACACACACACACACACACACACACACACACACACACACACACACACACACACACACACAGAAGCTGACGGCCTCTCTGGGGATGAGGGGCAGAGGGACAGGGGGTGTCTGTGGATGGTGGCGGTGGGGGGGGGGGGCACAAGGGGAAGGGGTAGCTGTGAGGTGTGGAGGTTGACAGCCATGGGAGGTTTGGAGGTTACCTCCCATTATTTAGAGACAGGAAGTAATATGGAACATCACTGCTTGTGACTGGAATTGGAGTGACACACTCCTACTGTATGTCATTGGCCGTGTCCGAATTGCATACTACTTGCTATATAGTAGGCGAGATGCAGCATGCTGCATCAAAACTGTGCATACTGTATTTCGCCTACTATATAGTAGGTACTATATAGTAGGCGAAATCGGCGAAAAAATGGGCGTAAATGTAGCATAGTCCAGAGCATACTGTTCCGGAAGTCGAGAGGTGAAACGTCACTGGGCTGTGAGAAAAATAAAAAAAGATGGCGAACGAAGAGCTCTCCGGGACCGCAGCGGGAGTTTTCAAATGTAAGTATTGACTTAATTTGTCGATGGAAAAATTATTTTTCCGGACAGATATCTTAGTTATAACGACACAGAGCTACAAATGCAGTTTTGTGTATAAAGGTGGGGTAGAAATGACATTTCGAAAAAGAACGTCATGATAGCTAGCTGCTTGCATTGATCTCTGTGGTGGACGTTACGTTAGCTAGCTAGCCCAGTTAATGTTAATAGGCTGCTAACGTTACAGGTGTTCAGACGGCTCTTGCTCAAAACGTATTCATGTCAAATCTTAGATGTTTCTATAGCTAGAATCGAGAGAAACAGACTAACATTTCCATGTAATATGACCATGATCGCTTAAGAAATGTGCAAGAAATGTCGAAATTGTGATGAGTTGTTAAATGGCTAACCTAAGCCACCGAGCCTAACGTTACTTGAAGTTGTTTAAACAATTGTCTGTTCATTCCATGATTTAAACGAGTTCAACTGTTCATATATCATATATTAATATTCATTGTCCCATAATACTTCTGGATGTATTACAGGGACCAACGACCACACCAGGGACGATGATCCTCTGGAGGACGGCTGCATGGGTGGTCCCCATCGCCTCTTCCAAGACCCCTTACCACTTCCACGAAGCGGCTGTGGCCTCCCCTCCCTCTGTGCTGACCCCAGTTCTGGGGCTCTTTAGGTCCTATGAGGTTAGATAAGTTTTCTAGTGTCATACAAACTGTGAGTCCCTATCAATATCTTTGCTATCATGTAGCCTGTAGATCAAAATCACCTTGTACATGGCTACAAGGTTCTCTGCGTGCTTTATCCAGGCTGTCTCCGTCGTCCCCTGCAGCCCAGCTTCTAAGATGTAGGTCCTACATAAATCAATATCCAAAGTAAACAGACCGCTGGATTGCTTCTGAACAACAATGCATACGTTAGTTAACTTACTCCAAGCCTTTCAGCGTGGTTTCTCTTCCCCGTAAACAGGGAAGAGTTGGCCGTCCTCCAGAGGGATGACCGGCTGATGTTGAATGGGGGAGAGAGAAGGCAGAGATGAAGGCTGAGTGGAGGGAGGAAAGGGGGTTGTTTAAGGAGAGGGAGGACCGGCTGATGTTGCTTCTAGAAGCCTCAGTCAAAAAAAACTTATCTTGTTCCATTATTGTTTTTGTTATTTTTTATTAAATGTATTTTCTTGAATTAAATTGGTGTTTGTGTGTCATTCCTTGTAATGTCTTCCCAGTCAAAGAACAAATGTCACTATACCTAAAACCAGTCATTAGAGTAAAAGAACATTCCTAATGGACATTGTAGTTTGCAATTAGGCATAAAAGACGGAACACACATGTTGGTTCACAATGCTTCATTGGAATTATTCAGAGACGGTTATGAAAGCTTCAGTTTAATGTGTCTGACTAACGACTACTTGATAAGGGAGTTACATGTCCAAAGCGCTCTGCGTGTTGTAAGACCTTCCAAGTTACTGTACATGACCTGTAGACATATCAAGACAATGTGTCTGATGTGTAGATATTACACTTTGTTGAAATGTTAATACATCAAGAAGTAACCTTTACATGTATAATGGAAGAAACACAACCATAAACATTTCTTGGATATTTTTATTACACAATGGTCTTCAAATATACTTTTGACTTGTTTATATTTGGTCAGATCATTAGCTTTCCTTGCAAAAGGTACTGACAGGAGAACGCTGATCTGTTGTCTCCCCCCAAAATACTTAAACTGATTACTATGTACAGTGTTACACATACATTTAAACAAATGCCTCAAGGCTGCCTATAACCAACTGATCAGTGTTTAAAGCCTCAAGGCTGTCTATAAGGAACAAGGTAAAGCACACTCATGAACTGATAGACTGACTACTTATGGCAGGATGTGGGTAGTCGTGCTCACCAAGAGCTGGGATCCAGGCAGCTTGTGCTGGTGCTGATGCTGCCGCTGCGAGACACTTTCTGAGGCCATCTCCAGGGTTGGGATGATCTGCAGCAGCAGGACCATGGCCCCCATCAAGGTCTTCAACCTTTAAATGGTTAAATGCAATTAGGCCTACTGTAAGTCGCTTAGCAGACACACAAAAGTGTCTGCTAAATAAATGACTAAGGTAATGCTGGCAAGATGACAAGACCATTGTAAAGGGTGAGTACTGAGAAAAGCTCTAAATGCAATGAATTATTATTATTGTTATTGCTATTATTAGCACCTCCATGGTCTTGCCCCATCCTCCTGACCATCACCAAGGTTCCTCTGTGTCGATTTTGACAATCTGAAGTCCCTCCTTGTGTCCAGCCGTCAAAATAGGTCCTCAGCAGGGACGTGGAGGTTGACTTGGTGAGGACCTCTGTCTTCCATGTGAGCCTACAGGGGGAATATTATTAGGGCAAACTTTAACTCATTTGTGCGTATGGCATATACTTGTCTTTACAATGTGATAATAGATAGATGTCATTATCTGTAGAGCTAAAATGTAACATTACAAAGCAGGCGTGTAGTGATGAGTAAACCCAGGTAAACTCAGTTTACCCACCTCTTTAAAATGAGTTGAGTTTTATTGTTTTGCTTACCTGCCTCTCAGAATCTATTTAATATAACATCCCTGGTACAAATGTAACAGTATAGCTAGCCCCAAGCCAGCACATGCGGGGCTATCAACTAACCTAGCTAACTAGCGTAGCTAGCAAGCTAACGTTCAATATTTACCTCAACTACAAGCATGTCGAGAAGATCTCATGACGGCTCTTCTCCTTGCAGCGTTAACATGACTTCTCCTGGCGGCAGCAGCAGCCGCACATCCCATGACAGGAAAAGGCTACATTTTTGTGGATAATACACAAAATGATCACAGAAAACACCGGATAATTGTACCACAGCTTCGCGGGAGTAAACAGTATCGTATCCCGTCACTTCCGCTGGATGACTCGAGTAGCATGCTGTATTTTCTCGCATACTACACGCGTTTTGTGGAACAGTAGGTACTATATAGTATGCAGTATGCATACTATATAGTGCCTACTATATAGCATGTAGCAGGTAGTATGCAATTCGGACACGGCGATTGTGTACAGACTTGCCCCCCCCCCCTTCCCCCTCCCCCACTTTCACCCACTTTGGAAAACCCTTGGTAGCTGCCAGGCTCTAGAACCAGGCTCTAGAACCAGGCAGGGCCGGAAATCCCTTGCAGATCTGGTGAGCTGGAGCTGATAGGCTGAGACTCAGGGACTCACTTTGCACATGCACTCATTGAATTATTTATTCCAGTTTTTTCCTTAACCAGTGCATATCCTTAACTATTCTATGCTTTTGTCTTGCTGTTCTGACACCCGAATTTCCCTACAGGGACAAAAGTTTTTAATTCAATTCAGTTTTCAATTCAGTTCAATTGATTTTGTTTATCCTGGAGGGAAACTAATTAATTCTTGGGTGGGAAAATCACAAGGGCCAAACTTCCCCACTTTGCAAAACGGACTAATATCTTTCTGATAAAAGGCTGAGAAACATTAGCGGCACGTTTTAACGAGTTTGATGGTAAACAAACACGCAAAAAACACCCACAATGCAATGGTTTTTGCCCCCAGTGAGAGATTTACCAGAGGAGAACAGCTTTACTGCAGACAAACAAACATGGCTTTCTCTCTGATCTGAGCATTGTGTGTGACATTAATTCAAGTCAATATTAAATGCAGATAACAGCCATGTGTATTGTGGATTCATGTATGCCAGCTGGAGGGGACAGCCACAGTATGAAAAACACAGGACGCATTTAGCACATTGATCATCCACACTGTACTCCCTTTATTGATCTATAATCAATAACATTGATCTATAAGGCCTTTCATTCGCAAGTGCAAGCGCTGTCAACCGGTGGTGAGGAATACTGTATATGGAGATGTCATTTGGGGTCAAATCAGATGGCTTTACAGAGAAGAACATACTGTATGGTGTACGCTTGGAAAATCAGATGAGATGTTCATGAGTGCTAAATGGACCGGATAATTGTGCATGATTTGTGTGTATAAGTACCATTCAGGCTTTAGCTTCTTACAGTACTCTGCAATGTCATTGAGGAGAGAAGAGGAGAGCAGAGGAGATGAGAGGAGAGAAGAGGAGAAGAAAGGAGAGGAAGAAACCCTAGCGCGGTACTTTATTCGTGGCCTGAGGGCCCTACACTTACAGCCACTTGAGGAGGGCATCAGTGGCCGGTCTCATGACCACAATCTCGCCCCGCATCATGTGATGAATAGGCTCCGGCCAGATCTAAATGGGATCGCAACTTGACAAATCCCAGCAGAGGAGACAGACTCGGTTTGAATGAGGCTGTGGATGGACACTCTGCTGCTTCAGCTCTTAGATCCCAGATCAGGGACCGTGGAAGGCTCCCCTCGCCGAGGCCAGCAGGGTCACAGGCCGGCCGGTCCCCCGCTGCCTGACTTGATAACGCCTGAACAAATGGGCACCAGTAACTAACAGTCATGACAACGCAGTCCAAACATCTGGTCCTCTCTCCCCCAAGTCCCGGTCCTGTCGTCTCACTAGAGACGGAAGTCTTACCCTGATGCTGCGTCTCTGTCAGAGGGGCGCGCCGAGCCCTGCGTCAGCCCTACTGTACGTCGGGTTGTAGGGGGAACCAGAACTGGGAGGCCTGGGTGGCTGCTAGGGTAAGTCCCTTTGGGAGCAATTATTACTCAAACATACTTGCATGCATGCACGCAACACACAGCCCGTCCCTTTTTGATTTGTATGGAATTTCTAAATCAAACAGTCACACAGCCAGCTCCCTGTGGGGAGAGAGCAAAGATAATGGGGTGGGGTATGTGTGTGTATGTGTGTGTGTGTGGGTGGGGGAGGGGGGGGTTGTGTTACAGCGAGAGCCTGGACCCCCTGCTGGGATAGGTCTATGGTGAGAGAGACCGGAGAGGGGGAGAGCAGCGGTCCTAGTGGGTGAGGAGGCCCCATCCCCAAAGAGGGGGGCAGTCCCTGTAAGGACAATAGGGGGCGTGCATCTGCATGGACGCCTACTGCCTGGTTTCGATTCCCTCTGCTCTCTGATCTCCGTCTCAAAAATAACTGGCAAAAAAAGAAAGAAAAAATCCTTCCTTTCAGATATCGACAAACGTCTGTGGAACATCTGAGGGTGTGCTGTGGAATGCTGTGACTCCATAATTATTTTGGAAATAATAAAACAACCAGCCCTAATTAGGGCCCCGGGGACGCAAGGTTCGGCAGTGGGAGCCCACACTTGTTTTTGTTGTCTTAAGCTGAGGATACACTACAAGATAGTATGCCCGATTTTATACACGATTCACAATCCTGCCGAGTCTGTCCTAGTCAGCAGCAGTCTGCACTAGTTGGGGGTAGTCGGAGTGGCAATTTGGCACAGAAATCTGTAAGTGTATGAGGGGTAGGCTACGGATTTAAATCTGCAAGTGTATGATGAGAACAGACTTCTCCCGATCCGAGTCGGAGCATATCAATCAATATTTTTGTATGACAACTGAAAAACTGGGTATCGCACATTTAACAACTGGACCAGGTGGTGACGAGTTAACACTACATGATTGCGTCCAGAATCTTGAATAACGTTTGATATGCTCCGACTCGGATCGGAAGAAGTCTGTATCATACACTTGCAGATTTAAATCTGTAGCCTACCCCTCATACACTTACAGATTTCTGTGCCAATTTTCCACTCCGACTACTAGTGCAGACTGCTGCTGACTAGACAGACTCGGCAGGATTGTGAATCGTGTATAAAATCAGGCATACTATCTTGTAGTGTATCCTCATCTTAAGATTGTGAAAGTCTTCCAGTGTATCCGAGGCTTTAGGGAGCTCGCTGCGATCCTGCCGCTATGTTTCTGCTGACCTTTAAAGAAAGCACAAACACTCGTCGCTAAAGAGGGGTGATACAAAATCACCCTAGCGGGGAACTCCGGGGAAGGAACCTTTGACCCTTATAAATAGACTTTCCTCTCGCCACAGCGAGGGATCATGGCTTCTTTTCGAGCTCATTTTGTCCCCCCCCCCCGGAGGCCGCTATCCCGCGTGGCTAATCAGCACAGCCTTATCGCTCTGGCCCGCGGGACGGGGGTCCTGTAATTAACGGGGAGGCTGATGAGGAAGTGACACTGTCCGTCGAGAGCGGTGATTGGAGGGCTCGCGGGTGGAACGCGCCAGCCAGGCGGGCTAACGAGACGGGAGAGAATACCGACTGGGGGTCGTAACGAGACCCAGCGCCTCCTGTGCTGGTGGTGGTGGGGGGTGGTGGGAGTGGTGGCGGGGTGGTAGTGTGTCATCGTGATCACGCAGGCGTCAACCAGACACGCTGAATCAGATCGACCGGCGCGGCCCAGGCTAGCGGTGAACCGACCTCTGATGCGACGCAGCGTTACGACACTGGCGCCGCAGGCGGGTAGCGGTGAGGTCGCTTAGATAAGAGGAACAACGCAGCCGCCCCAGCTACGGACGCCACGAGTGGTCAGACGCCTGCACCCCCCCTGCAATGACCAGGGGAATAGCTACTTTACAGTATGTCCCTCCCCTCACTCAGAGGGGACAGCAGTGCTGGAGCAGTGTTGGGAGCTGAGATCAGCACTGACACGCCTTGAGTAATGGCAGTCCTGCTTCGGACAGAAAACTCATAAAGCTTCCTAGTGCCCTTCCCATCTCTCTATAACCAGAATGGATACCTCCCTCTGTGGAATACAAACTAAGGCTCCAAAGTATGTGATGGACAATAAGAAACAACGCGTCCTCATATAGTTTCCAGTAAGCCTCTGTTACTGGACCGCCGGTCTGGGTTGAACGGCGAAGTCAGGCAGATCTACTGTCTTTACGAGCCGATACAATGCGTTTTATGTGCGCGCGACTCACATGCAGTAGTGTCTCCATCAGGGGTTCTGCGAATGAGGTTCTGTGATGCGACCGGTGCCTTGCTGCTGCTGCAGCAGTGCAATCATGGATCTGCGGCGTGTTCCATCAATGCGAGCCGGCGCCGCAGTGCCCCGACGGCAGATAAAGGCGCCGCCGGGGCGATGAGCGTGTCCGTATATTAAACCACACACAGCCTTCGCAGCGATGGGGACACCATCAGCACACCCTGGAGAGAGAGACAGAGAGGAGAGAGAAAGAGAAGGAGAGAGAAAGAGAAGGAGAGAGAGAAAGAGAGAGATGGGGACATGACCAGCACACCTTGGAGAGATAGAGAATGAGAGAGAGAGAGAGAGAGAGAAGGAGAGAGAGCGAGAGAGAGAGAGAGAAGGAGAGAGAGCGATAGAGAGAGAAAGAAGGAGAGAGAGTGAGAGAGCTTTACCTTTTAAAAACTTCAGGGGTGTGGATGACAGACTCATAAAACTCCAGAGGAAACTCAAACTTGTCCAACTGATAAAATTGGTCCTTGTCATTATTTATATGACAATCATAACACAGTCCTGCGCACAGCGGAAGACTTGTGATGTAGTTGACACTGGGGGGTGAGGTGAGGACTGGATCTTTATTTTGGGAAACATATATTCAGCGTGATCGTAATTCATTTTAAATGCTGTCCCTGTAGGATAATAGTGTGTTATTATCTGGACCAAGGTGAGGGACATCTGGATGTGGTACAACGCAGCAAAGTCACCTTGCCCGACGGAAGCTATAAATAAAAAAATTACCCCCTCGGACTCCTGTTGAATACTACTAATGCGGTGTCCGTTGAGGGCCGTGCCCATTCTCCACGTGCACGTGCCCATGTACAGTAACTCTGATAGGGGCGGACTCACACGCAAAGATTTGTGGCATTGAGTGGCGATGACAGTGGGATGATGTGTTAAGACATTAGACCTCACTTCCTGTTTATGTGGTGTCGTGTTGACCTTGAGCGGCGGCCATGTTAAATTGTGCCCATTCGCCTGTGTAGAATGACAAAGTGATGATGCATTAAGAAATTAGGCCTCACTTCCTGTTTACACGGCGTTGTGTTGACCTTGAGAGACGGCCATGTTAAATAAGAGCGTCACACGTGACTCATGGATGAGCAATACACCTGCAACATGGCAACCTCATACCGTGGCCGGCTGTGGAGATATTCGGGAGACAGGCTGACACACACACAGCACACGGTGCCGGTAGAGTTATGATGTCATCAATACACTATTCATCCTGGAATGTGTTCAGTCTAGTCTCTCTCCAGACTCAAATATTACGTTGATCGCTGCGCTCCGCATACTACATACAGTAATAGAGTCTGAGCCACTTTGCCGCCCAAGCTGGTATTCTGAGGGCGTATCGACGGTTCAAAATTGAAAGAGTGATAGCAGCAAATGCAGGTAGGTGGCAAATCTATGGGTGGGAACGCCTGATTGCGAAAGTCGTTACTGATTGGTGTGGCAGGAATTCCTGCGAAATCAATGAACTGCCAGGATTTGAGCAACGGATTTTTGCATGAAGCGTCCCAGACCCATAGAGAGATCTGCAGCATGCAGTATTGTAGTTAGCGTAGCTTACGTAGTGTATCAGCAAAATAACTCTCATTGGTCTGGCATTGAGACTACGTTCAGGCTAACTAAGCTAACCAAAATCAGTTGCCATGTAGGCCTACAACTGGTTCTGTGTCATCTGTATCAGTTCTACTTAAAAACATAATCGGATTGGGAAACGGTCTACTCTTGTATTCATGTATTTCTCGGGAGCCCACGGTTAAGGACAACTTAACTAGTTAAGAACACTATTAACCATGACAGGCAAGGCAAATATGACGCTGTGTTAGCTTAGAAACATACATTCATCTGACTTAATGTTTGGTGCTCGGTTGACATTTACCCATTTTGACAGAGTTTGTTCTACTTTTTGTTCTTAAACGCATTTCAAATGAGTTTACCCGAGTTTACTTAGTTATCTGTGTTCCTGTGAAAATTCTTCTCACAAAATAAGTTCCTTTACTCTATTTTCCTAAAGCAGCAGGTTTCCTCACAAGTTAAGTCATGTAACACATCTTACAGTGGGCCGGTGCGATTTCAAACTAATTCGAGGCTGTTTGGATTTTGCTGCGAGAAAAAAAAAGTCTTCCATGTTTGTGTAATGGAACCAATATAATACGTTGTGAAGATACTGTATATCCAGTCATTTAGGGGAGAGGGGTAGCACTGCGTTTACTGGCTCAATTGGTCTTTAGTAACTTCCACCAGAGCTTGCCAGAAAGCCCTACGGCTGAACTGAAATCGACCTTGTGAGTTCGCCTCCATTCTTCTGACAATATTCATTTAAGGCCTCTGATTGGTGCATTTGATATGAGCACAGAATAAATCTGAATCACTCCTGCTGTCAGTACAGAAAGTACCCTTTGGCTATGTGCACGGGTTTTAATTGGAACAGAGGCTAGTTAGACACCGCACCAGTAAAATCCAAAACAAAGCTTGCGGTATGTGGCAAGTCGATTTCACACAAGCCTTAAGGTCAATTCAATTCAAATTGAAAGTATTTTATTTTTCTGCAAGGAACTTGCAAGGAAGGAGAGACAATCATAGCCACAATGAATGGTTAGTCATGGTGTACAGCCATATAGAATACATTCTTCACATACATATTAAAATACAACATAAAAGCACACAAAAAGAGCTTAAAATACAACAAAAAGCTAAGGATAAAAATACAGTAAAGATAAACACCCTACCTGGCAACAATAAGGTGAACCGCTGAAGTTCTTCCAATAGTTTTCGGTTGTTTCCTGTGGGGCCCAAGGAAGTTTCACCTCCCACTCACTTTGAACTCCTCTCGGTGTTGCTACTGTATGAAGTAGGAGATAAGAGCTCTCATTTAGAAGTGGTGTCACCGGGGAAAGGGGATCATGGCACTGAGATGCAGACAGTCTATCTGATCACACCCTCTGAGGCTTATGCTTGAAGGTTGCTTGCGTGACTCGATTTTAAAGGTTGACGATAATACTGTACTGTTCTGTGTGTGTGTGTGTGTGTGTGTGTGTGTGTGTGTGTGATGGCTGCGCCATCTGTGGACATTTCTGGACGGGGGGATATCAGCTGGAGAGTCAGGGCTGTAGACAGGAGTATTGTTTGCTTGTTCTTTGTGTGTTCATGTGAATGTCAATGAATGTCTGATGTGGGTTGAATGAGGAATGAGCAAATATGGAACTCGCTGAGTTACTGTGTCTACATAGTGCTATGCAACTGCCAATCAAACAATCTTCCTTTCTGTCTATCTTTCTATCTATCTGCCTGCCTGCCTGTCTGTAGATGGAGATCGATCTATCCAATCATAGATTGATCGATCTATCTATCCCTACCTATTGTGTGTGTGTGTGTGTGTATGTGTGTCTGTCCTGTCCGTGCGTGCATTTGTGTGCTTGCTCTCTATTATGGCTGTGTTTTCAGTGTTGCTTGTATGACACACGCGCGCACACACACACACACACACACACACACACACACACACACACACGCACAGAGTAACAGCAGATGGGTATCAGAGTAACACTACAGAACATGCTGTGAGCATGTAAGGGTCACACTGGCATGTGGCTCTCTGAGCATCTCTGGCCTTGTATGAGGGTTGTTAAACAGGGGCAGAATATTATCATTTTCCTTGTACAGTACATCACCCTGATTGTGTGTGTGTGTGTGTGTGTGAGCCCTATCCCAGGCCCTAGTGTTGATGGATGGACATGATCTGGGAGTCCAAGGCGAACGATGCACTGGCTGATTTTTCAGCATGGATGTGACACCGGAATAATGTGAAAGCCATCAGAGTAATGAGGTGACGCCGGGGCCCCACCCCGCTCCTCATCCGTCTCTATTTGTCCACTGTACCGCCTTACTAGATGCAGACCGCCTTTCATTTCACCCTCAGCCGTGAAGAAGGCATTTCTGAAAAGTTCACCAAACTCACTGACAGAACATTTAACAATTGAAACCTCTCTGGAAAGACTATTGGTTCGCTAAGATTTTTTTTCCACTCACACTGTTTTTGCTTGTGTTGGGGCTCGCTTGTTTAGGAACCAAACGCACAACTCAGAAGGCAGAGGGGAAAAGTTCAAAGCCCAAGGGGGGAGTTTAATAACAAAAATGGAGGTGCAAACAAAAAACAAAAGTCTGGCGCTGGGGGAGGGCTGCAGAAGGCAGGCGCGAGGGGGGTTCTGGAGAGACAAACAGAGAATCTCGTGAGATTCACAAACAGCGGAGGCGAAACTTACTACGAAAAAAGCTCTTAGAGGTTGGCTATACTGAGTATATATGAGTGGAGCGCAGACCGGGGTCTTGTAGGAGGTGAAGATGATTGCAGATGAGGGGCAGGTGCGGTGACGGGGGAAGAGGAACGGGCGTGCGGCAGAGCCGTGCCGTGAGCTCGTGCGCCGCAGCCCGGCGGACGTTAGGGGCGGAGTCAGATGAGTGAAAGCGAGAGGAACGTGTCCCGGCCCCCGGTGGTGGACGGTGGCAGCTCACGAGAGTCCGAGTGCTGTAGGACAGGACCGCCACGGGGCGCGCAGCGTTGGGGGGCCGGCGGGCGCAGGGACAGGGTTGGCAGAGACTGTGGAGGTGAGTATTGGGGAGCCGTAACAGCTTTCCCCAGAATGCAATTGGAGAAAATATTGACTTGATTTTAAAAAGTTTTATATTGCACTTTCACAACTTTGTGCCTATGGTCAAATTTGATCATTTTAGGGAATAAAATCACAAACCAATTGCTGACTCCAACCTTCAACACAATACATTATTTATGCTCCATTTTAGCACGTACCAGAGCCCTCCCGGGTACAGTATTACCTGAATATAAACACTCCTCTTAGCAGTCTCATTTGCCTGTCTGGCTACCTTAAAACAACCAGGGCACTGAGGTGTTCCATATGAATGAGTTTCTCTAGAACCACTCCTGCAGACCCAGAGAGGAGGAGAGCTCTGGTCTCACGGAAGAATCTCCAGCTCAAAGAAAAGTCTTTGAACTGCTGCACTCTGAGTCTCTCTCTCTCTCTCCCTCTCTCTCTCTCCCCCTCTCTCCCTCCTTCTCTCCCCCTCTCTCTCTCCCTCCCCCCCCCCTCTCTCTCTCTCCACCCCTCCTCTCTCTCTCCCTCTCGCCCCCCCCCCCCCCTCTCTCCCTAACTCTCTCTCGCTGCCTCCATCAGCTTTACACACAATCAGGGCTTTGACTCACCAGTGGGGTGCGCCTGGAATTGAAATGAACTTGTGGCCAATAGCTGTTGTGTGTGTGTGTGTGTGTGTGTGAGAGAGAGAGAGAGAGTGTGTGTGTGTGAGAGAGAGAGAGAGAGAGAGAGAGAGAGAGAGAGAAAGAGAAAGAGAGAGAGCACCCCCCTGTGTGTTTGAAAAAGTGTCGATGAGAGGAAAAAGCTTTAAGGCTCTCCTTGATCTCGCCACACTCCTTCTCTGGGTCTTTCTTTTCTTTTTCTGCTCTGTCCTTAACTGGAGCCGGGGTCTCTCCCACACAGCTCCTGGTAAACGGCTCTGGTGCCTGACAGCAGGGTACCGTAGGAGCCAGGGCCGCCCCCTCCCTCTCCATCCATACTAGCGCTGGAGTCAGAAACCTGGAGGGAATTCCTAATCACACCTGCAGGCCCTAATCCCCCGTCTCCTCAGTGGGATCTACCGGAAGCATCCTCAAGGTCATCATATCCTCATTCCCAGTGGGATATCTGCTGCGAAGATCCACTAGGGATATGCACAGCCTACTCGTTCACAGCAATGACCACAGGGCTAACCCTCGTCTAATCCAACCCGATTCAAGGAGATTAAAGCTTTTTGAGTTTTTTTTCCCCTCAAATAGGTGTATTAGCCTAGGAATATTTAATGTGGGAAGGTTGGATTTGTGAGACCGGTAAGCAGCATCTGCAGAGTAAACAAAATGTTCACTCCGGATTTAATGGAGCGGCTGATGTGCTCCCCCCCCCCCCCCCCCACTCCCAAATACAATATGTTCCTTTTTCACACAGGATCAGAAGATTATATTTACAACGGGTAATTCAATGAGGCAAAAATAACAGTCAGTCGGTGACTTTCTTCATAAAAATAAGTACTTTGCCTCTTGCAATACAAAACATGAAATGTATATGATACAACATTGCATAATATCTTTGTGTCAGACAATCTTTCTTTCTCCGAATCACCCGACTCCCCTCTTACTAAGCAGGCCTATTTTAGGAAAGACTAAAAAAGCTACCAAGCACAGAATAATTCATCTCACAGTGCATAGAGAAATTCAAATCTAGCTTTATTATCCCATGTCTGAGACTAGTGTAACCAGAACTTATGTGGATATGTGAGTTTTGTGAGAACATTTTTAAATGAGCACCCTTTCTCCTCTTATTGTAATGCGTCTCTGGTTAGCCATTGTTCTAAGGAAGGGGGGTTGTTCAACCAACCATTCTATGACCTAGAAGCTGATTCCCAAGGCCATAAAACAATGGCCTGGGTCTTCACATACAGATCAGCTGTTGACCTACAGAACAGCCTACTCTTTGGTGATCCTCTTCTGGGTCGTATATAATGCTGTGTTTTCAGGATAATCATGGCACTTGGCGGAACTTTATCCCCCAGAGAGCCCGGCTTTGCAGACTCGCGAACTGTTGGAATAAAAGTAACCAGCTTTGGACTTACAAAGGTGAACCTTGGCATTCTCGACTACTTACTATTGATTAGAATGATTCGAGTACATCAGATTCCTCCTCTAGTGCTGGAGAGACCTGCACTACGGTCACCTCTCTGTAGCTTGCATTAGCCTCAAGAGATAGCCTACTTAAAAAGAACACTTCTGTAACCCTGTTCCTCTCTCTCTCTCACTCTCTCTCTCTCTCTCTCTCTCTCACTCTCTCTCTCTCTCTCTCTGAGTACTTCACACACAGTGTCAGCATGCCTGCACATGCAAACACTGAGTTATAGAAAGAATGAACGGGTCATTGACTGTGGCGCGTGGGTGTTAAAATGCTTAATTACTCTGCCACGACCGCGAGCCCCGTCACATTTTACGCGCGGCTTTCGCAGCAGCTCTCTGGCTGAATTATGACAATGCTAATAGTTAAGCATATCTAAGAGCTCTTCATCAAGCGCAATACTGTTTCCGTGAGCTACGTGAGCTACACTCTTGCGCCTAGAATCTCTCAGCCTCCTTCTTGGAGGAACGCCACGTTTATTTATGTGCCCCTCCCGCCCCGCCCCCCTCCGGGCAGTGCGCCTTCAGGTACACAACGTTATCACCATAAATCAGAGCGCCGGGTCATCGATATGGAGGGGGGGGGGGGGGGGGGGGGCAATATATATCTCCCGATAAATTCAACAATTCAGGTTTTGTCTGAGGTGGAGAGGATACACTACGCATTAAATGCAAATAGATTAGGAGCAACCCATTCAGTGATGCGGCTGGTAAATATGTCCTTTGGTTTATCTTACTCTAGCTGTTCTGATCTATGTGTCTCAACAAGGCCTGTCATCTGCCACAAGCGGAGGAGTGGGGAGGTAGTTCCTCTTCTTCCTCATGTTGTCATACTGTACCACCAAGGACGAGATACAGCCCTGGAGGGCACGCCCGCATAATGCCCACTGTACTTTTTAAAAATCTGAGATGCGATTAGCCAAATTGCTGTGCAATCAGCAGAACCAATTAGCTTGGTGGACACTGTCCTCTGTGCACATTGCCACTGTGGGGCAGTTAACGGCTGGGTTGGTCTAGCAAGAGACTCCGCCTCTTCCTCATGTTGATTCTCCATGGTTGTACAGTACTGTACACTTCCCTTTGGCTCTTAAAGGACAGAAAAGGGATCAATCCAATTACAACAAAAAAAACGTGTGTAATGTTGTGTTGAAGAGGCTGACCTCTCTATCAGTCTGCGTTAACTCAAGATTAATGACTAGAGCCGAGATCAGAGGGGTCCCATCCTCCCAACTGATCTGGGAAAAGTGGGGTTAATCTCTTTAGCAACAGTGACTGCCAGAGCATAAGCTATTCACAAATCACAGTCCCCGCGAACAAAAGCACAAACCATAGGGTTGACCCAGGAGTTGGCACAGCAGAGAGAGAGAGAGAGAGGGAGAGAGAGAGAGAGAGAGAGAGAGAGAGAGGAGGGGGGGAAACTTATTCCAGTACAAGATTAATGAGACAATCAAGGGAAAATTATAATGCTGCTATGCTAGGCAGTTTTGGTGACACTGATGCTGCCGAAATGCAATTATTATGCAAATGTGAAAAATAAAAGAGCATATATGGGAAGCGCACCACGGCCCTTTACTCTAATAGAAGCGTTTTCTTTTGACAATATTGTTCTCCTGCAAAGCCCATTAATGGCGCCAACACAGCAGAAACTCTCTATTACCTGTGATGATAAGTAATTTAAAGTAAATAGGATGATCAATTCTCCCCCTGTCTGCAGCACCACATGTACTTCCTCTGCAGAAGTGAAAGGGTTTGCATGGTGAGAGTGGGTTCTTAAGTGGATCTGAGTGGTCTCAGAGAGAAAGAGAAGAAATGCCTTGAAAGTAATTTTAATCCAATGTAAGCTGTTTTTCCCCCACAAAAAACTTGTTTTGCAGCTTGGTGTGCATCTAATTTCGAAGGAAGCTTCCATCCCGGTGGTTTTAGAGGATTGTCTGAAAAGCATCGGCAGCATGTTGTGACCTGACACTGGGAATGGCTACCGCTTCTGTAACACGTTCTGTTGACGGAAGTGATCGTCCTACAGCGTCTGCTCGAAGCACGTCAGTCACACTGGACGAGTCGGTGCGTCAGCCCCTACGGGTCTCTCCTTCCTCCAGCCTCCACCGCGACAAGCGACCGCTGACCGCCGCAGTGGTCTGGGCGGACGGGGGCCCCTGAAGGGATCAGTCTCCCTGAGACGAAGGCGGAATGGTGCTGCCGCGCATTTCGAATCTCTTGTGGTCCCGCCGCCCACTTCCGGGGATCGCCATTAATCCCAGGTCCTGGCTGTCGGGGCTCAACTGTTCAGAAGCACCGGGGAGCCAGAGGGAGAGGAGGACACCCTCTGCCAAAATCTCTTCTGGCTCTCCCTTCCTGCCTGCTTGCATGTACTGTTGTGTTCCTTCCTGCGTTGCCCACTGTAAGTGTAAGTGTTCTCTCCTGCTTGCACGTGTAGTAGCCTACAGTGTTCATTTGTGATTACTCTGCTGCCTTGCTCATATTGTGTTTGTGTGTGTGTGTGAGATGACGAGAGTGTGTAACACCATTCCCGTCTGGCATCCTGCAGTAAATTGACCCAATTATTATTTATGCACCATTTTAGAGAGAGAGAGAGGGTTTAAAGGGGGGGGGGGGGGGGTGAGAGGCAAATGTTGTGCCAAACCACTAATGGAGGCACATTACGTGTCCGTGTGCATCGAAGCCCTTATCCAAGGTCGTAATCTATGGAGTGTTTTTCCTGTAATTACATTTCAGAGTTCCAATCATCCCTTATTTCTAGGGAACCGTTGTGGCCCCCTCCCCTAATTACAGTAGTGTTGGTGATTAAAGCACGCTGGCTGGCTTGACACCCGAGCCCAGTTGGTGCCCCGCTAATCAATTTGTCTTGCTAACCTGGGAACGAGGTATCTATCTCTAACTATAGGTCAATTGTCTGTCCTTCATTTAAAATCTCAAATCCACTGTAACTTAAGCTTCCTTAGCTAACTAGATTCCGAAGTGCTCTGAGAATCAGTCAGAGAGAAGGGGGAGGAGGGGAAGTGGAGAAGCCTCAGAGCAGCTTCCCTGATTCAAAATACAAATGTAAAGTAGCAGCAGCAAGGCTAAAAAGTGGTCAACAGTGAGTTTTCAGTGGTATCACTTTTAATTCCCCCTTAAAACTAGCAGATTTATTAGTTTTTATTGCTTTATGGGACACATGACAGGACTTATGACACCCAAATGTAAACTAATGAGAGCTAGGCATCACAGTTACACACAGTTGCATCACAGTTGAACACTCACAGAGTATCTCTTTCTCCTATGAGGTGAGCACTCTAAGCAGTGATGTCCCCAATGACAGAAGTTGTCTCATCTCCTCTCTCTCTCTCTCTCTCTCAGTTCTTTTGTCAGGGTTGTGAGGAAGAGAGGGGCTGGAGGAATCAGGACAGGAGTGCAGACAGAGAGCAGAAGCAGCCTTGAGAAACGATAAATCACTCGGGAGAGGCAGAGCCTGAAGGGTCGCCCCGGCTAACGGAGCAGTCTGTGTATGGAATGGCTGATGAGAGAGGGGGGGTGGAGAGACATGGCAGAGGAGAGTGACAGGGAAAGAGACAGACAGGGAAAGAGAGAGAGAGAGAGAGAGAGAGAGACGTTGCCCACCCCTCCCTCTTGGCAGGATGGCAGTCAGGCAGATGAGCGTCAGCGGACGGTCGATCGGTCTGCCTGTCGCAGCCCTCGTGTCGGCTGGTCGGTCCCCGGGACAAGATGTCCCCACACCACGCAATCCGGCACGGTGCAGAAGGGCACTGGAGCTGGAGGCAGCCCTCAGTCTCATCGGCACAACTTCTGACAAGCGGGCGAGTTGGGAATGAGCAGGAACCAAACTTTTCCTTTTCAACCATGCAGGGTGTGCAGTCAAGAGATTTCCACGGTGTTCATCAGCACTGTTTACTTTGAGAGTTTTTCACAGCGAGACATAAATAGGAATGCATTTAGTCCAGGTAATTAAAACTCACTGTCAAAGAGTGTGAATATTAAGGGGGAAATTAAACGTTTGTGGTAAAGACTCAAACTCAGACCTCAGACTTCACCCGTGTAGACAGGTAATTAAGGTTGAGCGTATGCGTGTGTGTGTGTATTTGTGTTGCACACAGAGGAGAATAGATCTGCACACTTCAGAAAGCCGAGGTCTTTGTGAAAAGGTTCCTTGCAATGCATAGAAAGTCGATGAAATTCTGAGTCGCCGCCGTCAGAGCCCAACAAACAGACAGAGCTGACAGTAAAGGCTCCGTCAAGGACGAAGCCCCCCCCCCCCGATGCCTGCACCGTTATGAAACAAGTGGACTGCATTGAGCTCGAATACCTCACCAGCTGCATACACATTTCAACTTTTTACCCCATCTCTCTTTGGCCTCGGGTATCCTTCAGAAATCATGTAGTTTTGCCGTTTCGGAACACCACAGTTGAGTAGCTCACAAAACAGAAGAAAAAGTTGCTGCCACTCAATATTTTGAGCCGGCAATAGCAGCCCTGACATCTCGTTTCGGCGGGGTCTTTAGTAATATGCTTGGGCTACTGTCTTTCTGCATATAAATGAATGACATGCGAGTCATTGGCTGTGACTCAAACGGCTATAGGCAGCAATGACATCATGGCGTCTGTGATAGCCGAGTTATCCAAGGAACACGCAGAGACCAATAAGGCGAGTTGACTGTTTACTTTCACAGGAGTAGAGCACACCAAACAATTGACTGTGGCACCACCAACATGGCTGCTCAGAGAGACCCCTATGAAACAGGAAGCACCTATATATAGTGTACAGATGAACCCTAGTGTCTCCATCTAGTGGACAGGTAAATACATTACAAGTCAAACCAGCCAGGATATTACACCCTTCCCCCCCTGATAAAGACAGTCTGAAAACAGCATTGAACAGAACCCTGAGAACAAAGTCCAACATATCCTACGGTCTAAAGTAATCTGGCGGTCGGGTCTCCCTGGTAGACCTCCTCAGTGCTGGTGGAGTGGACAAAGTCACAGGGGAGGTCGGCAGGGAAGGCTGGGACACATCTCTGTTGACCCCCAGCTCAGGTAGGCCGTACCCCACTACAGAGGGAACTGGGAGGGGCTCTGTTATGTCCATTTCAGGGACGGCAGACAGACACCGAGCCCGGGGAAGTTCCCTGGGAGTGTCTAGGCATGAGCCCCCTTCCCCGTTGGTAGGTGATGGGGAAACTGGACGATGCCGTACGTGGTCCACATGTCGTCTGACCCGCTGACCACTACCCAGCAGCACTGTGCATGACACCGGACCAGTCACGCACTCTACAGTGCCGGGTATCCAGGTGGGCCCAGAACTGAAGTTCTTGGTGTAGACTGGAGCCCCCTCCTGGAGACTCCTTGCTCTGGCGTGCTGATCGTGCTGTTCCTTCTGCTTCAGCTGTTTGTGTTGCACCCGCGACTGAAGATCTGGGTGCAGAAGATCCAGAGTTGACCGCAGTTTCCTGCCAAGCAGCAGCTCTGCAGGAGATTTGCCGGTGGTGGACTGAGGCGTAATCCTGTAACTGAACAAGGCACGTGACAGCTTTGTCTCAACCGACCCCCCTGCACTCTTCTTCAAGAGGGCCTTCAGTGTCTGCACCCCCCTCTCAGCCAGGCCGTTGGAAGCTGGATGCCAGGGGGCGGTGGTGACATGCTGGATACCATTCCGCACCATGAATTCCTGAAAGTCTCTACTAGTAAAGCAAGTCCCGTTGTCAGAGACCAGCATCTCTGGTAATCCAAACCGGCCGAAGCTTAACAGCAGCCACCTTCTCAGAAACTGGACGGAGCCCATTCCTGTCAATCATGTGCCCCAGATACATCACTTCATCCTTCAGGAAGGTGCACTTCTGCCGCTTAAGGCGTAGGCCATGGTCCTCCAGACGCTGCAGGACCTCCTCCAGGGTTTTCAGATGCTCCGCCTCTGTTGGACCACTCAAAAGAATATCATCCAAAAACACACAACAGTGAGGGATCCCTCGGAGGATCCCCTCCATAATCCTCTGGAAAATAGCAGGACTGGATGAAACACCGAAAGGCAGTCGGTTATAGGTATACAACCCTCGTTGTGTGTTTATAGTAACATATGGCTTTGAGACCTCATCCAAAACCACTTGTAAATAAGCATGGCTCATGTCAAGCTTAGAGAACTTGTCTCCTCCAGATAGCCTAGCAAACAGATCCTCTACTCTTGGAATGGGATATTGCTCTACACTGGAAGCCTGATTGACAGTTACCTTGTAGTCCCCACAGATGCGGACCCCCCCACAGGGCTTGAGTATGGGTACTATGGGGGCAGCCCATTCTGAATGAGTCACTGGCTCAATGATCTTAGCTTCCAGGAGCCTATCCAGCTCAGCCTCCACTAAAGGTTTAACCGCATATGGGACCGACCTGGGTTTGAAGAACTTCGGTTTGGCTTCAGGATCCACATGTATAGCTGCTTTGACGCCCTTCAGAGTCCCCAGCTCATCTTTGAACACCGCTTCATGCTTCATAAGGACCTGCTCCAGCCTGCCGTAGTTCATAGTCTCCACCCGGTGGACGGTGTGCACCTCCATGGCCAATTCCTGGAGCCAACTCCGTCCTAGTAGATTTGGGCCTGAGCCAGCCACTACGATCACAGGCAACACTTTAGAGACAGTCTTGTGGGTCACAGTGACTCGGGCCATGCCTTTAACCCTAAGCTTCTCCCCGGTGTATGTCTTCAGCTTAATCGGGCATCTCTCCAAATTGGGCATAACGGCTAGGTCCCTCAGCGTAACATACTGCTTTTGACTAAGAACCGTAACACTACAGCCTGTGTCAACTTCAAAATGGACCTTGGTGCCGTTGATCATCACAGATTGTTGAATAGGGGGCACTTTGTGATTACGCTGTCCTACCAGGCATAGAGTGTGCATTGCATACATATCCTGCTCTGACTCAGAGTCACTACTCTCCCCCTCCTGTAACAAATGAGCCCTGCGGGACTTCCCCCTAGCTGTCTTCGGCACGTGGGACCCCCGTGGACCTGACTGACTCTGGGCGGGCTTTCCCTTGGACCGACACGCCCGCATGATATGGCCTCTCTTACCACAACCATGACATGTCTCTGTAGCGAACCTGCAGTCAGCCGGGTTGTGGTGCCCCCTGCACCTGAAGCACAGCTGGTCCGGAGATGGCGAGACTGTGGATCTCCGCTCAGACACCTGGTAAACCGCCTCCCCAGGTTTGCTCCGCCCCGCCGCTCCAGCCTCATCTCTCCACAGGGCCTGTATATCCTTAACATCTTTATTAGCCGTTTCCATAGACTGTGAAATTTCCCAGGCCCTCTCAAAGGTTAGATCCCCATGTGACAGAAGCCTCCTCTGAATACTGTCATCCTTCACCCCACACACCAAACGGTCCCTCAACATCTGTAACAGAGACTCTCCATAATTACAGTCACGTGCAAGCTTCCTAAGTTCAGCCACATATTCAGCAATCGATTCCTCCGGACGTCGAGTTCTTGTATTGAACTTGAACCTTTGCACGATCTCACTAGGTTTGGGGTTGAAATGGGCCCGCAATGTCTCGACTAATTGAGGGTAGGTCTTTTCCCCAGGTGTAGCAGGGCTCACCAAACTCCTCAACAAACTGTATGTAGCTGGGCCACAACAACTGAGCAAAATAGCCCTTGTCTTACCAGCATCAGAGATATCATTAGCCACGAAAAAAAAATCCAAAACCTCACAGTACTCCTCCCAAGTTTGGGACTGGCTGTCAAATGGGCCCACAGTTCCTACTGTGCCCATACTGGCTCCTTTCCTCCTCCACCTTCAGTTGATCCCCGTCGCCAATGTGATAGCCGAGTTATCCAAGGAACACGCAGAGACCAATAAGGCGAGTTGACTGTTTACTTTCACAGGAGTAGAGCACACCAAACAATTGACTGTGGCACCACCAACATGGCTGCTCAGAGAGACCCCTATGAAACAGGAAGCACCTATATATAGTGTACAGATGAACCCTAGTGTCTCCATCTAGTGGACAGGTAAATACATTACAAGTCAAACCAGCCAGGATATTACAGCGTCGTTACGCATTGCTTCCTCGGAAGTCCGTCTCAATCCAGACTCCTCCAGGTAACTTCAGACAAATACCCTGCCTCCAAAAGGATTCTGCCGACAGCAAGGCAGCCGGCAGCTGCCTGCCGTTTGGGTTACAGCCATTGTTTGTTGACTAAAACGCCAATTATGAAGAGAGAATACAAATGTTTCGTGGCAGTGTACGTGTCGTGTGACTTTTCTTCATGGTATGAAATAGGTCATCGTCATGAATCACAGGCAGTACAGGGGTAAAGTAAGACCACCCACGCACACGCACACATCACTAGCAAAAATGTCAGCCATCATTTCCTCCAGTGAGAGTATTTTTCCTGTGAGTTTGCGTGCCTGTCTGTCTGGATGTCACAGATGAACACAGTTCAAGCCCAGCCGTCAATGTACGGTACTGTACCAGGATATCTGGATGCTTTGTTCTAATTCTGAACTCAAAACCCTCAAATGGAGACAGGAGCGCCTCACAACATGTCCCAGTTCAGCGGCATCAGCGCTGAAATTAACAAAGCTTTCCTCCTCACACAAACTTTGACTCGTAGGAAATCAAAACTACTGTAGCCTGGCGAAATCAGGCCGACACATGGCTAAACTATATTAGGACCATTATTATTCCAACCCGTATGAACTTGATATTCATCTCCACCATGCAGCCAGATGGCTTTTCCAACATGTTATCTTAAGAACATTTACCTTTGCAGTCACTCTTGTTTATGTCCAACTCAGTGAGACAGAAGGCCCTCTCAATGCTCCGTGACCACAAAGCTAACAGTGGGGCTGTCTAGCTCTGTGCCTGAGAGAAAAGGCTAGCTCATTATTTGGACCCCCTGCAGCCAGTGGTAATTGGGCAGATCTGCGGTGTAGCGGAGCGAGGAGAGCAATCTCTAATCCCGTTCCTCTCTCTCATCTGCACGCCGCGCGCTCACGCAGAGCGCTGGACCAAACACTGTTGCACCATAGGCCTCTGCCCTGCAGGTGCCTGTACTTTTGCCTTCATAAGGGTTAGTGTAGGGGGGTACGCAGCTATGGCTCAGGAGGTGAGCGGGACGTCCAATGATCTCAGGGTCGGCGGTTCAAATCCCGGCTCCTCCTGTCCATACGTCGAAATGTCCTCAGACAAGACGCTGAACCCCAAATTGCTCCCAATGAGCAGGCTGGAACCTTGCATGCCAGCTGCCGACCATTGGTGTGTGAATGTGTGTGTGAATGGGTCAATGAGATATAAGTGCAGTCCTTTTACCGTTTACCATGTATGTTGACCACCATGAGGACTGGTCACACCGTGTTTCCTGCAGGAGCATGGAGGAGAGAAGCCTTGTCCCTCAAAGGCGGTCAGAGGTCCAGAGTCCGTCTGATTGTTAACTTAATGTGAGCTCCAGAACCCCAAGGTGACGATCTCCCTCCATGTGAAACCCCGCCGCGCTACGAATGCGAACGAGTTGGGGAGGGGGGGGGGGCGGGGTTACATCAGGGCAGATGCGAGGGGTCCGGGAGTGGCATCATTGCTATGTATGAGCCGTGCTGTGAGTCAGAGGGATTGCCTTTATTTGACGGGCGTGCTCTGGCGCGGAGACGCCGGGCTTCAGTCAGCCTGTCAGCCTCGCTGAGGGAAGTCATCTCTCTTGGTGAGGCAGAGCCCTCCTTAGTCATGCAGAGTGAGATCAGGAGCCGGGGCCCCTTCGCACGGGATCACAAAGTAAAGAGACACTCTGCTAGTAACCGTGTTAGATTGATCTGCCATTTGGGGAGAAGGGCAATGGATGCCTGCCGAAAGCCAAGGTGACGTGGGGTAGCAGCCCTCGAGGCCGATGTGTGGGTACGACTGTTATGGAAGGAATCGATTCTTCTCCACCGCAGGAAACATAATAGAGAATGTGGATTATACACTGTCCTTGGAATGTTCCGTACAGGGTGTTCTTAATCTTCATTGGATGGGGTGCTACAGTATGCTGTTGCCCTTTTCACACATGCACACATGTTCTAAATGAAATGACCTCCCCCTCACCACTATCTCTTTGTGCTCTGGCTTCCTTTTCACATCTTTTCTTGAGAAAAGTGTTCAAGGTTGTTAAGTTATTGATGGAAAATCTTCCATTTATTTCCCTGACATGTCTTTTGAACAATCAATTAATGACTACCATCAGAACCACAGAACATCTAGAACTGGAAATGCACCAGGAATCTGAAATCTAACATCCCCTTTAGACAGTGCTCTCTAAAGGCAAGTTATTTTCTTGGTGAATTGTTGGATGGGGATAAACAAACCCTCCTTGGTCCCCCGCTGTTCACCATCTGTCTTCACTGCCGGAGCCAACAAACAGGCTGACAGTGTAATATGTGTAAATATTACATACGAACCTGCAGTCTCCCATTTAATAATGCAGAAGCAATAGAGAGTGCTACAGGTGGCATGGTGAGAAAATCCTTTAATAATCTATCATCCGTGTAGTGACTCCACCCTGGGCTCCCAAGTACAGATGGTAGAGCTAAAATAGCCCGTTTCTGTTCGTTCAGACGAGATCATTTTCTACAGTGCATGAATAAATTGCAACTTTTTGAAGATCACATTTATCTACTGTATGCTGTGAAAAACTATTTCATTCGAGCTGTGAAAAAAAAGGAAGAAAAAAAAACATTTCACAGGGAAAAGGTAGAGATAGTAGCTACATATGAGGAGATACTGAGTAGAGATGATAAGAGGAGATAGTAGCTACATATGAGGAGATATTGAGGAGAGATGATAAGAGGAGATAGTAGCTACATGTGAGGAGATACTGAGTAGAGATTATAAGAGGAGATAGTAGCTACATATGAGGAGATATTGAGGAGAGATGATAAGAGGAGATAGTAGCTACATGTGAGGAGATATTGAGGAGAGATTATAAGAGGAGATAGTAGCTACATGTGAGGAGATAGAGGTTCTATGGGGGAGGGAAGGGCTGTGAGGAAGGAAGTTCCTAAGGCGTTAATGAATGAAGGCTGGAAGGAAGATTAATGAGAGGCTGTTGGAGCAGGCAGCAGACAGCCCTGTAGAGTCCCTGGAATACAAAGCCCACCGCTCGACTCTCAAGGTGACAACTGAGGCGGTGGAGGGGGGGGGGTTAATTAGGGAGGTCCGAAAACACTGGCCTCACTTCTTTAATAGGAGCAAGTTTAAAGGTGATCATTACTGATCCTGATTAAATCTCAATCTGCATAACTCCAGGTGTCTCTGAGAGATTCGAGGTACAGAACAGAGAGCCTACGTTGGTGAAGCAATAACTCATGAGATTACCAGGCTACTCTGCTCTAGGGGCTAAAGAGGGCTCTAGGGTTCTGCTCTAGGGGCTAGAGTGGGCTCTGCGCTAGGGGCTAGATGGGGTTCCAAGGCTCTGTTCTAGAGGCTAGGGTGGGCTCTGCTCTAGGGGCTTGGGTGGGTTCAGTTCTCCCTACCAGTTTGAGAGATACGGTACACTAAAGGTTTAGAATAAGCCTTAGTGGGCGGGGGCTCCCAAGATACCAGTCAGCGTTTTCGGGTTAATCCTCCTCCTGAAACATTGCCAGTGCCGTCAATGGACATCCGATAGCATGAAAAAAGAGAAATAAAATCAATGTGGCCTCGGTGTGTTTTTGTGATTCAGTAACCTATGTGTCAGGTGGTTGTCATGGAAGGGCGCCCAGGAATCTGTAATGACATTTATCCTGAGCTTTCTGCATCAGCCACTTCTTTGTGTGCATTTTTTCAGCCATATTTAGATCTGCAAGGGTTTCAGTTTTTCAATGCGCTCAATTAGGTTTATTTGCCCAGTTCACAGTGGATTGATCGGTTATATGTGGATGGTCCGTTTCTACAAAGGCATCCAATGTTAGTGAAGCAAATAGAGTGGAAATAGCAGAATATATGTCACTTTTTGTGCCAGCTGAGTAGGGATGAGACGGTATACTGTAAACCTGTGAACCGCGGTATAAAATGTCCACGGTATTAGAACCGTGATATTCCCTGTGTTTACGGTATTACGTTTACGGTATTACACAATAATGAGCTGCTGAAACTTCACATTTCAAGTTGCTTGCTACAGTTAATTTTGTAATTTAATATACGCTTGCTATTAATAAACTGAGCTTAATTACAATAGTGTGTATTTTCCATCATGTGTTGCACTGTGTAGGGCTCTAGAACTCTGCAATAAAGCTATTTTCCTTCAAAGTAAAATACTTGTTTTTTTATGTGTTGGGGAGGTGAAATGCCGTATACCGTGAAATACCATAAACCGTACCATGTAACTAGATACCGTACCGTACCATACCATGTAACTAGATACCGTACCGTACCCTAATGCAAAAATCCATACCGTCTCATCCCTACAGCTGAGGCGGCTTAAATGCGGTACTGTAGGCGTAAAATCTTAATGTGTCATTAGAAAGTAGAGAGTCTGGGAGAGATCTCTTGTCTTTGGGTCTGAGAGTTGCCTGTGGCGTTGATCCAAGTGAACTATGACCTCCAGAATTAGTTCTGTCTCCCCAACACCTCCTCCTCCTCATGCATGGTGTTAACATACACTTTTGTAGAGCCCTATAAGGAAAACGAATACACCTTATTGTATTATGCCTCCAACATGTAACACACGTGGCTATCGTGCCACGATATTCGACTCGTTCTCAGTACCTCAGTGCATTCATGAGAAAACCCAGTACAGTATGTGTTGGTGTTGTGTATCCTGAATCATGCATGTTGTTCTACAGGTGGATGGATAACGCAATCAGTGTTCGATTCTAAACCCGGCCATTGTTCTGGCAACAAAGAGAGGGTAGAGTGTGCCGAGACAGTTCGGCTAGAAGATACACGACTGTGCCCCCCAGACTCCAACCAGGGGTTGAATAATGAGCTGGTAATCTAGACATCTGAAATCCAAGGTGAACCTCAATCACAGAGATACTCCCTCTATCCCCCCCCCCCCCCCCCCCCTCTCCTAGAGCTTATCAGAGAGCACAACCACTCCACTTCATCAACCGTTCTGATTAAAAGCTACCAGGCAAGTTCCAGACCCCAATCAGGTTCTGTTCTGGCTACACTACTCTCTGCTCCTCTCTCTCCTGCCCTCCACCAGCAGCCGGTCGATTAGACGGCCGCTCTCCAGCATTGTTCCACCGCTAAGCTTTTTCTTCATAGTGATACCTGCCAGTGAGGTATGGTACCCAGGTTTCTTCCACAATGAACGGACAATGTGGCCTTCGATAAAGGAGCTACGCAGCGAAAAACACGTCATGATTAGACGTCACAATATTATTTATTTAATTCAGTGAGGAAAAAAAACATGTTTTATTTAATATCCTGTCAAGTCGAGTTTCATTTTACACAGTGAACTTCTGTTTGTATTGATTTTCTGTTTCTCTCTGGGGGAAACCTGTGTTCTATCCTACCGTTGAAACTCCACGCTACCTTTCATGAAGCGGTTGAAAGTGACTTATCTTGAAAAGAAGTAGCAACATCTCATACCTCATGCGGAGACAGTAAACCTATCAATCTGTTGGTACCTGGCAACAGCTCCAAATATTGTAAACACTTTCTGATTGGCCTCTGCCAGATTCAGAGGAAAAGCTGTGACGAGCACCGATAGGTCAGTTGTCGGGCGGATGGTGACCTATCTCCTGTGTCTTTCCAATTGCAGCGACACAGCATGATTCATATTGAACTAGCGATGATTAAAGTCACTGGCTACACCGGCAGTAAAGAAGTCTGGGAAAGGCAGAAAAGACACATGCTCACAAACCCTACCCCCACATACACACACACACTCGCTCACAAACACAAAATCACAAGCATACACAGTCAGACAGAAACGCACACCAACTGTGCCCTCGCCTGAGACGACCTATTAATCTCGGGCAGGAGCACTGTGAGGAGGGACAGCTGAACTGGGACTGAACCAGACGCGTCCAGACGAGGACATTTGTAGTGTATTTCTGTTCTCTTCAGCAACGACAGCAGCGGCACAATTTTAGAGGTCCATTCGGACCACTCTAGACCCCCTCTTTGTTGCACAATAGCCACCAGGAGGCGTCGTTGAGCAGCAAACTCAATTCAACTGGTAGTAACTGCCTATATTTTAGTGACTAGTTAACTGGTTGGCTATATTATTTGTATTATATTGTGTAGGCCTACATTGTACATCATATTGTATATTGTGTAGCTGACATAGTCAATAAGCAAGACGACGGCAACACATTATTATTGAAGCTGCTACTGGGACTTAGGAGATTTTGACCCTCGACAAGATCCAGAGTTACTGTAGCAAATCACTTCCTCTTTTTTGCTGTCACTTTTAAGGAAGCGTAGCAACGAGAGGTGGTTTGATTGAAATGTAGCTAAATGTGAAATGTGTAGCCTATCAGCACTGTTTCTAACTAACGTTAGTCAGCTATCCCCATTGTAAAACAGCCTTGATCGCGCCTCAGATTTAGTTGCTATTAGCTGTTATTGTAACAGGCTATAGGTTAGGCTTTCATCAACCTAACTTAAAGGAAAATGCTCGTTTTTGACAACCTGGACCTTATTTACGACATATTATAAGAAGTTTGACTCACCGAGATCACTTTTGTGTTGTTCGGAGGCCTGTAGAAGAAATTTAAAATCCAGCGCGAGCCAGTATATCCATGTAATGGCGTCGGACGGGGCAACGGGAATGCAGTTTCTCAAAATCCATTTTCGGCCGCTAAACGGTTGTTTTCATCAATCAGATTGGATGAATCGACAGTTGAGATTCCTCAACGCGAGGCATTGTAGTGGTTTTCAAATACAGGGTCTTTAGCCTCTGTAATATGATCTTTACACGCCTCTCCCCCACTTGCTCCAGCACGCATGCGCACAGGCCAGCGCGCAGACTGGCTATTCTCCGGCTCACATTCTCTGCGCTACGATCGTTGTTGGTGCCGAGAATATTGTCGTCGTCATTCGTCCGCAACAATCCGATCGTAGCGCAGCTATCTCAACTGTCGATTCATCCAATCTGATTGATGAAAACAACCGTTTAGCGGCCGAAAATGGATTTTGAGAAACTGCATTCCCGTTGCCCCGTCCGACGCCATTACATGGATATACTGGCTCGCGCTGGATTTTAAATTTCTTCTACAGGCCTCCGAACAACACAAAAGTGATCTCGGTGAGTCAAACTTCTTATAATATGTCGTAAATAAGGTCCAGGTTGTCAAAAACGAGCATTTTCCTTTAATGGTTTGCGGACATTGTAGCTAATGATTGAGCGGAAATAATCTCTCGTTAAAATGTGGTCTAATATCAGACAGCGCCCCTATCGGGTGGTAAGGTACTGGAAGACCTAATGCTAAAATACCCTATTTTCATTGATTAACTACGGAGGCTGTAGTGGGTGTTTGTGTGTTCTGATAACATGTTCCATAAGTTTAGATTGTCCCTCGTAATTTCCAATATCTGTTATCTCAATAGACAACCCACAATATACTAAAAAGTACTCAATATGTCCCTAGTAGCCTAAGTTAAACTGTTGCATGATATATACGTATAACGTATATTCGTATTTAATAACTACTATAATTATATATATTATATTATAACTGCCCCAGGCAGAGCTGGGTGATGCTGCCAGGGAAAGGGATGTCTGGGGCCCCCTGCTGGAACTGCTGCCTCCGCGACCCGACCCCGGATAAGCGGATGAAGATGGATGGATGGATATTATAACTGCGAGAAAGCGCAAGACCTGCCAGCAGCTCACTCAAATCCCCTCGACCACTTCGTCAACCGAGATCCTGCGAAAACGAGCCTATAATTAATAAATTGTTTAAGTCAAGAAAATGTGCCTATATGAAAAGCAAATGAGCACGAACGGCTGGACATAATTTAAATGTAAATACAATAACCTCATGTTTGGCGGGTTGGGTGCGGGTCTCTAAATTTTAGAAGATAATTACATTGGGTGGGTGGCAGGTGGATGATTGATGAGTGCACACGGATTCGGGTGCTCAAACTCCATCCGCGCATCTCTATCGCTCGGTTCGAAGGGGGGGCAGCGCGCCTGCGCTCCCGTTGAAACAGTGATGGTAGCGTTGTGCGAACGTTGCTGTTCACGGACGTTAAAGTTCGGTTTCAGAGTTCAAAGTTGCAAATGTCTCATTCAAAACCTCTGCTCTCGCCAGAGGTGGATCGTTTGAAGAGTTTGTGGAAATTCCTAAGACCCTGGTGTCGACGACAGAGATCTTAGCTAGCAGTTCAGCATTCCATGGATACAGGCTAATTTTATCAACCAGGCACAAACTTGGGTCCTGGGTCACGTGTTACTTGGAGGAACACAGATCCTGGCAATTGAGGATTACAAGAGAAAAACCAAGCCCCCAGGATTCGAAATCTAAAGTGAAGGCCTATTGAACCGCGCCATCTTGCCTAGATTTGTAGTCATTTGGCTATTTCCGGTGACTTTTGTACTTGCGCAGTTGAGCTTTTCTGTCCGACGCGCGTCCACGTAAAAGTTCACCTTTATGTGAAATGTAGACGCATGTTCTCGGCTCTCCCCGCTTTGATTTAGCAATGAAAACCGGCTTGCATATTAAACTGTTTTTGTCAAATATATCCATTGGAGAAATTATTTTTTCATCCAGGCATCTTAGTTTTAACAGGTTCAATATAACTGAACATGTTTTGTTTGCTAGTAGATGGTATTCATTCCGTTCGCGATAACGTTATTGCAGCCAGGCTAAATTCCTCCAGGGAGCCAGTGACCGGCGAGTTGAAGAGCTTCCCTCCCCGCCAGCAGGAGCTTTGGCCGCTGCTACCGCATCTCGGATAACCCGCTGAGTTCGTGGCTGCTATTTCAAGGGCGAATGTGAAATAGCAGCCACGAACTCAGCGGGTTATCCGTTATCGCGAACGGAATGAATACCATCTACTAGCAAACAAAACATGTTCAGTTATATTTAACCTGTTAAAACTAAGATGCCTGGATGAAAAAATAATTTCTCCAATGGATATATTTGACAAAAACAGGTTAATATGTACAAATGAGGCCTCATAAGTAAACACCCGGAGCCCAATACCTGGGCTGACCCTCACAAACAAGGCTTGGCTCCACCGCTGCACTCCCCTGTGTGTGTGTGTCTGCCTCCAGCTCTTGCCCACCTGGCATGATTGCATGCTTCATGCAGAAAGTTTTGCCAACGCCAACTGCAAGGGCACTGAGGCCACGGCAGGGCAAAAGAAACGAGGGCAAGGGGACCAGTTGAGGGCAATTTGGCTGAAGAAGTTGTCTACAGGATGTACAGTAGGTTTTTGGAATAAGCTTCTCATTGGCGCCATTCAATCCCAGCAGCGGCCATCAGATTAAATCAGCCGATACTACTTTGCGAGGGTGCCATTGGTAAAAAAAGAACAAGCTCACTGCCAGAGACGATTGTGAGAAGTTTAAAGCAATACAGCGTTACCATCAAATCTAGGCAAATAGGGCCTATACTTTAATAATAATATATGAATTAGTTCCGCACAAAGGCTCTTTGTTTGATGGCCATGGGAGAATAGCTAGGACATAGGTAGGCCTATATTTTCGTGGCTGAGGATTGCCGTATTGCTTATTGTTATAGTATAATACCAGCCGCATATTATATTGTAAGTTAAATTATAAGAGGCCCACCCTGATTTACAGAAGTCCACCCTTCGAAATTTTTCTGGCCTCGCGGCTGGTCAGGAGGAGGCGGGATTCGAACCGCCGAGCTTACGATCGTTGGACGACGATCCTTCTGAGCTACAGCCCCCCCTGAAACTGCTGAAGAAGTGCAACATCAACTCCTTGCATCTGGAGGACGCTGCCGTTGACCATAACGCCTGGTGACAGCTCTGCCAGCGGGGGGTACAGAGGCTTGAGGAAGAGAGGAGACAGCAAGAAAATGTCTCAAAAGACACACGACAGCCATGACGGACAATACAAACTCCAATCTCACGTCTCCACCTGCAATAAAATATGTAGTTCTTGGATTGTGACTCGTTTGCCAACCAAAGGACACGTTAAAACTCAGAATTGGAAATCATCATCAGATTCGATGGACTACATAAGCAAGTGTGTGTGTGTCGGTGCTATTGTTTGAGTGTTTCTCCCCACAAGAGTTTGAACAGTTTGCAGTATACCTCGTGGAATTCACACACAGTAGGAACAGCTCCCTGGAGACTTCACACACCACACAACTTCCCTTCAGAGTGAAAGAAGACAGAGAACTAGAAGGGCGGGGGGGGACAACTTGTCTCAAAAGTAACATGAAGAACAGCTTGAATTGGAATTTAAATAGAGATGAGTCGGAATTCACTGCCTTCATAACCACACAAGTTTATATATGGTTGTCCTTCATGCGAGGGTGGACCAATACTCAGATCAACGTGACCTGTGGTAAAAGGTGAAATGCAGTAGAGGATCTCCAGAATGTGAATGAGTGAAGCTGATTAAACGAGGCCTGATTTCTTACAGCTGGGCTCCACTGGGTCCGTTAGCGTCAGCGTCAACCATCAACCATCAGACGCTAAGGAAATGAATCCATTGTAACTTATGACGGCGGCTCCGCTGCAGCCGTTGCGTCGCGTTCGACACCTGCGTCCGACGTTAGAGAGTTGCTGCCGATCACCGCCCAACTCCACACGGAAACATGACCGAGGTAAAATAAGGTCACTGCGCACTTTCATTCCCTCAACCTGCTTTTTATTTTTTTTAATATATATTATATTATATATATTTTTTTTTAAATCTTTATATTCTTCGACATGGCTGTCCAACATCAGACATGGCTGTACCCAATAATCCCTATAAAACATCCCTGTGTGTTTGAATGGAGCAGCATATGGCCGCTCCCGCTGTCAATCTCCGACCGATCTGTCTGACATCATGGACGAACAGACGCACGTGTTTGACTGAACATTTTGTGCAAAACGCATAACACACTGGTACTGATCATCCACTGGGGACCGCCGGGCTTCCAAATGATCCATCTGGAAAGAACATTGATGGACTTTCTGTGCATCTCTGTATTGAAGGTGCCAAAGCAGCACCAGAGGCTCTTTTTTGTTCTGCCAGACTTTTATAATGGTATATGTTTTTATATTGTGTATATATATATATATATATATATATATATATATATATATATATATATATATACTGCATATAAACGTAGGCAAAATGCAGCACAGATGTAGAGACCATTAACCTTCAGTGTGTTCGGATCTTTAATAGCTACAGTACCGTACAATGGACCCCAGTTGGCCGTTTTAAGTGACGGGGCTATTTTTGAGATGTTTTATGGTAGTTAGAGAGATGGATAGAGGGAGAAAAGTGATACTAAGTGATACTAAGTGCACATTGTGAAGCAGCTCGGAGGTGCATTATCCCGGCCCAGTTGTTTGGCTGAACAATAATCACGTGTGCACATCCCTCAGGTCGAAAACATGGTTACTGTAAACACCCTGTTGAAGCGATGACACAAACACACACATGCTATTTTCTGGAGATCTGACCCATGGACAAATATCATTTTTGGGATACGAAAAATCTACCTCATAGGGCAATGACATAGTCCTAGTCATGACCGACAGGCAATACTGCACAAGGCCAGGGAAAGAAATGGGGCTGAATATTATTATTATTATTATTATTAATAATAGTAATAATAATAATAATAACAATATTATTTACATTATTATCATGCTTAGCATTGTGCTTATTGTTATTATTATTGTTGTTATGTATATTATTATTTCAAAGGGGGCTTGTCTCATGTTTAGTGAGAGCACAGCAACACATTGTGCACTCATGGACACCTCTGTCTGCTCTGGGCTGTTCCGGTTGGCTCTATTCTGGGCTCTGGTCTGCTCTGAGCTGTTCCGGTCGGCTCTGTTCTGGGCTCTGGTCTGCTCTGGGCTGTTCCGGTCGGCTCTATTCTGGGCTCTGGTCTGCTCTGGGCTGTTCCGGTCTGCTCTGGGCTGTTCCGGTCAGCTCTGTTCTGGGCTCTGGTCTGCTCTGGTCTGCTCTGGGCTGTTCCGGTCAGCTCTGTTCTGGGCTCGTTGTCTCCAGTTACCCGGGACTGAAGTGAGCGAGCGGAGCTGCATAATCTCTGCTGCTTGACCAGCATTATCTAGTGAAATGGTCACTGGGGTATGAGGAATAGGTGTCATACAGTAAGAGAGAGAGAGAGAGAGCAAGAGTATAAGAGAGAGGGAGAGAGAAGGAGAGAGAGAGAGTGTGAGAGAGAGGGGAGAGGGGTGCAGGGAAACAAAAACCAAATGCTTGACTGGAGACGGGGAGGAGCTGCGGCTGAATTCAATTTGAAAGAAAAATCGGCTTGAGTCCTGACTTATCAGCTTAGGAGAGCCCTGATTTATCTTAAAGAGATGGGCGTTATTCTGCCTCCTGGCTGGCGCCGCGTGGCTCTGACACTCACCTCCCCTCCAGTTCAGCTCTCCATCGTCCTTAATAAGGATGGGATGATGTTGAGAGGAATAAAATGGCCCCCAGTAATGCGAGAAGCCATCAGGATCACGAGGAAGGAGCGGCCCGGTGACAGTGTCCCCCTATATCATGGATTGGATGACCTTCACTGGCAAAAAACTGACATTTCTTTCCCCGATGAGAGATCTGACAGGTGAGCGGCCTTCTGGAACGCAGCTAATCTCCGAGGAGGATGGCAAAGCCCCGCCGCTCAGCCAAGCCCCCGTATTGATCGCTGTTTCCATTGGTGCCGGAGCCCTGCATGAACGCGCAAAATGTCACTCTGCCTTGGACGATGTGGGACTGCTGTTGTTGTTCTTCGAGATTTGAGACAATCGTACAATAGTCTCTCTCTGGACTCAAATATTACGTTGAGTTGCGGCGCTCCGCATGCTACGTAATAAGTCAAAAAAATATAAATAAACATGCTGAAACTTTCTGAAACTATTCTATGGTAACAATAAACACTCAGAAGACAGGGAAACTTGTGTCATACCTTTCTGACTCCTTTCGTCTTCCGGTAATTATAGTTTATGCAAGTGCTACCCAAGAGAACTCCACTGGAGCGGAGTGAAGCATGATGGGATTTCAGCGCATATCTAGTTATTCCGTCACGGATCGCTCTGCTTCTGTGGATTTCAGAGTTTCAGAAAGTGACAGCATGTTTATTTATATAGCAAAAGTAGTTGAAATTCGATTCTCCATTCAATTCACTATGGGGAGTCAGGGGCTGTTTACTTGATGACGCGGACACCTACTGGTTTCCCTGGATTCCTGGAGTGTCTGAATTATCTGTGGGCGCGTGAGCAGGTTGCAGTATTTCTTCCATCATGTTATATAGCCTCCAGAATAATATCTATTTTTAGCAAATGACCATTGATCCCCTTTAATGGACATGATTGTGTGTTATCACGAGGCTCCCGTCTCATGTCTGTAAAGAATCTGCTTACAGCTACTGTAACTAGCGTACAGTATAAGGAAAGAAGCTAGAAAGTGTACATGTGTCATCTTGAAGGTGTGTGTGTGTGTGTGTGATCCTGCTTTCCTTACAATGTAACACCAGCATCAGCATAGTCTAACCAATGTAATCAAAAGACCGTAGAAACCTAACTGACGGCTTGCTTTTTCCACTCTGTCAGCTCCCAATGTTGTCACAACGCAAGCCTCAGGGCTCACAGCCACCAACCAATCAATACGAGCCCTCAGTCAATCAGGGCACGGTTGCAGTATGAGCTTTCTTCTCCAATTTGCAGCAGCGGCCATTTTCTTTCGGTGCGGCTCAAAGCGAAAATGCAGTAACAGCAAGTGTCTAGTTTAGTATCCTTTCACTGAGGAAATTATACACAACTCTTCTTCCACTTACACAAACGCTGGTTGCCCCAGAAACAGATACGACCCCTATGGGGACACGGGCGCCTTTTTTAAAAGGAATGGCGACTATTAACCAGAATGCTGAAGAGGCCATTGATCAGGCTCGGCCCCGTAGCAGGGGAGAGACTTATGAAGGGAAACCAGGGGGTGTTATGGCTCTTATTACACATATTGATCAGGGAGGAGAGATGGATGGGTTTGCTGTGTGATGCCATCAGTCATTTCTCCTCCAAACACACCGGTGTTCCCCTCAGGGAGAATCCCCCTCCTCCTTTGGCCTGGAGACTGGCACAAGAGGGATGTGGACTGCCACACCATTGGGTGGGGGGGTAGAAGACGTATCCCCACATACCATTATCTTATTCTGGCTTCAGGATGTTTATATATATATATATATATATATATATATATATATATATATATATATATATATATATATATATATATATATGAAAGAATGCCCAGAAGCTATACAGCCTGGGGAGACACGGAAGTCCACGTCGCGCGTATAGACGATGTCCTCTGTACTCGCCGCTGTTCGGGAGGTTGCCGCTCTGTAGGGGGAAAATAATAATGTATACCCCCCACTCCCTCCCCTCCTCCAAGGCTCCCAGATTTTCCCCGCCATCTGCCACGCTCGGCCCTGGTCGCCGCTTTCATCTCGCCACGGAGAGCAGGCGCAGATTTGAGGGGAAATGATGCGTGCGCCGCCGGCTGTGCGGGGGCGGGCCCGGATAACAGGGCCGGCGGTCTGGCTCCGGTCCGGCAGGCGCTCTCAGGGGTCGGCGCCGCGGAGCAGGAAGGAGATCCGGGGGACTCCGCTTTTAGGGAACCTCTGACGCACTGCTGTTTGAACAAAAAGAGATGTGTGTGTGTGTGTATATTCATGCGTGCGTGCAAGCACACGCGCTTCTGGATGCGTTTCTGTGTAACTGTGTGTGTGTGCGGCCGTGTGCTTGTGAATTTACACGCGTCAACTATTTGTGTGTGTGTGTGTGTGTGTGTGTGTGTACACTACCTCTGCAGCTGTGTTGTCTCATGTCATTTCCTGCTGTGTCCACAGCCTATAAAGAGTAAACAGTGACTCTCCGGTTCGGGCTGCAGGTCAGAACCACCTGCGTTGACGCGGCGCTCAAAGATAACCACTTCCACAAAACGTTCCAAGCGCCCGGAACCCGGCAGCTGACTATCCAAACACACTGTCCAAACACGCCAACGCCAGCCAATGGGAGTAGAATGAATTGCCGTTGAGCCTCTTTTTTGGTTCGAGTCGCCGTATCAGGTAGGAGGAGGAGGGACGATGTGCTGCACCTGGGCCCTACCCCCCCCTTCCCTCGCACTGTACCATCTGCTCTGGTGACAGGCCACATAAATCACCTGCTTCCCCTGCAGCTGCCAGAGGACGGCCAGACACCCCGCCGCAGAGCGCGGCTCCTCCGCCGCCTTCCCAGGGTGCACCGGGGCTCCCGTTGTTTACTGGAAGCTGTCGCGTGCAGAAGTTGTCGTGAGCGAGCATGTAATGTATTCGGTGATTATCCCCGTGATTTTTTTTGTTGTCTATATAGATCCATATCATGTATCACACAACCAACTATGCTGATTCTAAAATAGCCATTACAGCATGTCTTGTCTCTGTCAAAGAATGAAAAAAACAACAGCATCTAAATCTGTTCAGTATGTATAATACAACACTGCAGTGGTGTAGTGGAGGGTATACGGAGGTATACCCCCGAATACTCGCCTGGACTACTGCAACTCCCTCCTTGCTGGGGCCCCGGTGTCAGCCATTAAACCCCTGGAACTGGTCCAGAAAGCTGCTGCTCGCCTGGTGTTCAACCATCCCAAGTTCTCCCACACAACTTCCCTTCTCCGTTCCCTACACTGGCTCCCTGTAGCTGCTCGCATCCAGTTTAAAACTGTGGCACTACTACGCTCTGCTACCTCAGGGCGACTGGTTGTACCATCACTCTGAGGCCCCTGCGGTCGATTATGCTCTTAGTCACTTGTTTTAGAAAGGAGATGCACTTGTGAGTTCTGGCAAGTAGTAGTGCAATGGCCTCTCCTATGTAGTGGAGATGGACATGACAAATAGTTTACTGACCATATTGTGAGACACATCTCCCTCATGTTGGAATGTTGGGGATCCTGATAAGAGACCCTCAGAACACATCCTGTCTCCCCCATCCACCACGACCAGTAACCCAGGCCACATTCCAATCCAGACCATTCACACAGTGAGACAAAGAAAGGACTTTCTTTAATAAAGTGAAATTGCTTCATCCCAACCATGTGATGCAGACACCACGAGAATAAGGGAATAAAGTTATTGTGTTGATGCATTGTATTTGTAACCAAGTGTTACTGTGTGTTATAAATAACTGCTTCTATGCTGCTAAGTCTGTAGCTAAAATCATGATTATGGTTGTTGGGGAAATGTAATATCATGTTGAAACCATAACAAGGATATGTGAGTAAATAGAGATCAGACAGGAAGTCTTTCTCTCGTGCTCTCTCGTTTTTTAAGCTCTTGTGCACTCTTGTGTGCTCTCTCACCTCTCTTGTAACTCCAAGCTTGTGCCTGGTTGATAAAGTCAGCCTGTATGCTGAACTGCTAGCTAAGATCTCTGTCGTCGACATCAGGGTCTTAGGAATTTCCACAAACTCTTCAAACGATCCACCTCTGGCGAGAGCAGAGGTTTTGAATGAGACATTTGCAACTTTGAACTCTGAAGCCGAACTTTAACCTCTGCGAACATCAACGTTCACGCAACGCTGCCCCCTTCATCGAACCGAGCGACCATCAGTCACGTGCCTCCTCCATGCTTTGAGCCAGACAACATCTCCGGACAACACGCTTCCACACCAGCATTCCATTTTGATGTGGTGTGATGCCAAGTGTTGTTTAAGCTTAGAGGATTTAGGATAGGCTGATAATCTATGACATCATTCTTTTCATTTCTGCTGTGTTTTCATATTGCCACAAGTATTTTTCTATCTATTATTGAATTGTGTTATAATATTATTTTGATAATTGACTAGTATAACTTCAATACATAGAAAGTTTTGATCAGGTCCGAGCCTCATCACATGATCTTTAGGTCACTTGATTGAGTCAAGACCTCATCCTGCAGACTGAGATTGATAGATAAATTAGACTATAGATAAAGGTTATCTATTTCCCTGTACAGAACATGGTGTTGCCCCATATACAAGTTGATTTACTGTATTAAATACTTTTTCCTTCATATTTGTGATAACCGCGGTATAATCATCGATCATACCTAGTCATAGTCAGAGTTCTAACCCAAGAACACTCTACACCTACGATAAATGCAATTATTATTAGTTGCTTTGGATAAAAACGTCTGCTAAATGACTGTAATGTATACAGAGGTATATACCCACTTATTTATCCATGGACACACAGTATACCCACTTCTTTAAGCACTATTAAGTTAAAAACTGCAACATGTCTGTTACAGTATACCCACTTCTTTAGTCAAGAGTATACTCACTTCTTTAGTCAGAGTATACTCACTTCTTTAGTCAGAGTATACTCACTTCTTTAGTCAGAGTATACCCACTTCCTATTGTTCCTGCATTTCATGACGCGGTGATATGCAGCTGCACAGTATATATTTTTAGAATGTGCATGGCAAATTATGACACTTGTTATAATGATTACCATAATGGCAGGTAATTAACAAGCCCTGATGGTTGGACAGGCGGAGGTCATCTGATCTCTCTCTTTCTGTCTCTTCCTCTCTTTCTTTCTCTCCCTCCCGCTCTCTTTTTATCTCTCTCTCTCTCTCTCTCTCTGTCAGAGTACACCCACTTCTTTAGTCAGAGTATACCCACTTCTTTAGTCAGGGTACACCCACTTCTTTAGTCAGAGTATACCCACTTCTTTAGTCAGAGTATACCCGCTTCTTTAGTCAGAGTACACCCACTTTTTAGTCAGAGTATACCCACTTCTTTAGTCAGTGTATACTCACTTCTTTAGTCGGAGTACACCCACTTCTTTAGTCAGAGTATACCCACTTTTTAGTCAGAGTATACTCACTTATTTTAGTCAGAGTATACCCACTTCTTTAGTCAGAGTACACTCACTTCTTTAGTCAAGAGTACACTCACTTCTTTAGTCAAAGTATACTCACTTCTTTAGTCAGAGTATACCCACTTGTTTATTCACCACTACACCCCTGCAGCACAGCATGTCTGACTAGTGGACAGTCGGTCAGTGTGCTCACTGTGGGCCTCTCTGGAGGTTTTTTCTCAGGGAGACTGTCCATTTACTGTCCCGGGCGCTGAGTGCTCTATCCAGAGGAGCGCCGGGGGAGTGTCTGGATGACAGATGACGGCTGCGGGCTGGCCGTGAAGTGGCCCTGACAGCGGGTGGAAGGGATATGACATCTCTCAGTCCCTGACCCTTGCCGTTTATAGCGCATGGTGATATCCCAATGTCAGGGTGCATTTGCCTCAGCTACGGCTGGTGGACTGAAGGAGGCCTGTTGGCCGGCTTGACTGCTCTGCTACCAGGAAAGATAGTATGAGAAATGTATAATACATAAATAAATAGGGAAATAATAACAACAATTAATAAATAAATGAAAAACATCTCTACATGTACTTTGTCAATTTGATCTATTTATAAATTTATTACTGTGTGTATTAATTTATTATTCCATTTTATTTGTATGTATATTTATTGAATAATTGATTTATGAATCATTTTCTACATTGGTTTAGTAATTTACTCATTTAGATATTCATTTTTATTTTGACAGGACTGGTCCTCTCTGTAAGAGAGAGGGTATGAGGCCGGCTTTGACGCTGGTGGCAGCCCCGTTCACACTCTCACTGGATGCTCATTATGGTTGCTACGTTACGTTGCATAATGCACATAATTAATTGTCTCTTGTCGTGTAGACTCATGGGGGCAGGCTGGGGGCTGTGAACTTGCCAGAGGAGCCAGGTTTTAAGGGCCGGCGGTAGATTATTGTACATCTTCCTGTTTCTCCCAGCCCAGGGGGAGTAACGTGTTTAGCAGTCCCCCGGCAGACAGAGACGAACATCTTGTTCCCGTTTAGAGGTTCACACCCCGACTCGCTCTGGGAAGTGCTCGATAGCATGGCCTGTTGCCATGACAACCCCACGGTTTATAACACCTCAGTGTCTAATGGCGTTCAGCCGAAGACCCTTCTATAGTGAGCCTCCGTGGTGCGGCTGGGTAGACGAACAGTGGGCTTCTCCGACGTGTCCACTCAACCAGGTAGAAGGCTATTCTGGTGATCCCTTTGATAAAATCTTCAATGTCTTGGAGAGAGAGAGTTCTCATGCAAATGGTCTAGTTGTCGTGTTCAAGGGGGAAAATCCTGCATGTCGGACCTACAGCGAGGAGTGCAGCCCTGTCACGTGGCACGCTGAATAGGGCCTCGAAATACTTAGTACTCCGAAACACCTTTGGGAAAATTACCTACCAAAGAGAATGCCCTGGCAGAGAGAGAGAGAATCACACAGGTGACACCGGTGACATGCACAGATAAACAGCCGCAACCTAATTACCGGAGAGAGGACCACTTTGTCCTGCCATCGGCGTCAACAAACTGCATATTTATGAGACGGAGAAGAAGGAATGAATCTGTGTGAGTCGCCATGGCTACAGAGTGAGCTGTTAAAATGGCATGAGAATGCTAATATATAAAAAGAGAGTCCTCGAGGAGGTTTTCATTGTAACGGTGCCCAAGGAGCATTCTGGGACATCTTAGCCCCTGCCTGACACCCTGACCCTCGACTCACGAGTCAGGCTGTATTCCAAATGCTAGGGCCCTACGAAGGGAACGTAATCGGAGCCACGCCCACCTCCGCCATTTTGAAGGGTGTTCCAATCCGAAGGGTGCAAAAGTGCTCCCTTCAAAGGGCCCTTCGTAACGGTCATTTTTGAAGTGAACAAGCGATGGTCACTTTTGCTCCCTTCGCTCCCACAACTCCTTGCGACTGCGATGTCTCTGGTCAATAATTTATCAACAAATATGGTGGCCGTTGAGGCAACAGTAATTTGGCAACCTAGCTTAATGGCAGCGCGCACAAAATTTTAGTGTTTTTGTGTGCATTTTTGCAGTTTAAAATCAGGACACAGCACACTACCAGTTGCCACTCAAGCGGTATGAAATTAAAATGACTGGTAGCGTTCTTTTAAAATAAAAGTAAGGGAAAACAAATCTACTTTTTTTACTCACTTGGCATTGGTCCGAATGATATACTGTATACTGAAGTATGAAGTATATTGAATCTATACTTAATAGCCTAATATGGAGGACCTGTTCATCAGTTAATGACAACCTTAATCTAAATGTATGCAAGCAGACCATGAAAACGTGTTTATCTGAGACGAGGCGAGGGGGGGGGGGGGCTTCCAGGTCCAGTGTTAATTTTTAAGAAACCAAATCCACCGGGAAAGATGGTGTTTGGCTTTTTGAAAGGTTATGGTGGCTTTTCGAGGTGGTCTATGACATAATTAAAATAATACATTCAGCTCAGTAGAGAAAATAATCATAGCTCCGCATTGTACAATGTAATGGTAAACAAACAATAACAGAAATGTAAAAAAACAAACAATAACAGAAATGTAAAAAAACAAACAACCACCCCCCTCCTCAAGTTCTATAGGCATGATGCCTCTGGTACCAGCCTATTATGTCCGAATACAATCCAACGGCTATTTCCCAATAAAGAATCCCTCCTGTTTACAAGCAACTCCCCCAAAGATAATAATGATATGCACAAGCTGGCAAGTGGAAAAGTTCAAGCATAGTTGTGTTTGGCTGAGATATGAATGGGACATCGGATGCAAAACTAGCAACGCCGATCGGCTACAGCTGTGTCAAACTCAGCTGCTTAAACAGGCGATGCGCATTTACTTCGTGAAATTCTCCGATGACCCCACCGTTTTGGGCTTATAAAAGCTTGAGATCAGGACACTTTCCCACTCCGAAAGCTTCAGTTAAGATAGGATTTATTCAGGTTATGGTTAGCCATATATGTAGCTTGTGACAGACTGGTGACACATGCGACTGCCCTGAAAATGACTTTGAAGGGCATTCCAAACAAGCATTATTTTGACACCCTACTCCCTATGCCCTTCACAGTGCTCACTACGAAGGGAAGACACTCCGTAGGGTGTAGGGCATAGGGATGAGCCCTTCGGTTTGAAATACAGCCTCAGTCTCGAAACGCTGCACTCAGCTAAAGCCTGAATACATGCATCCTCCTGATTTCTGTCTTAAAAGGGGGTGGAAAGTGGTTATTTAAAACTTTAAAATGGTAAATGGACTGCACTTATATAGCACTTTCATCCAAAGTGCTTTACAATGGCCTCTCATTCACACACACTCACACACCAAAGGCGCCAGCAGCCATGCAACGTGCCAGCCAGCTCCTTGGGAGCAATTTGGGGTTCAGTGTCTTTCCCAAGGACACTTTGACATGTGGACAGGGAAGAGCCAGGATTCGAACCGCCGACCCTACAATCATTGCTCTACCTCGTAAGCCACAGCAGCTCCTTATAAATAAATAAAGCTGCATTGCAAAACAATCCAACAACTTTAGAGGGGCCTTCCTAATGGGGCGGTGATATGCAGAAATTAGTGACATGCAGAAACTGTGTGCTTGTAAACACAGTCCTACTGGAAACACGGCGTTACCATATTGTCGAACCACATTCTTCTGTTAAAAACAGACAATCTTTTATTAGGACAGGATTCCAGACGTCCATCTGGCCTGACGTGTCATGTATGATAGAGGCTGGATGATGCCTGCACGTTCTTGTTTGTCAGACGCTGCATGATTGGAAATTCTGCAATAAAGTGTGTTTACCATGAGAAAAACATGTATGCTTCTGCAACAAAGTGAGACGTCTCTATCAAGAATCTGGACTAGAATGAGCGCCTGCTACCAAAGCTACCAATCGGAATGACTCCCAGAGTTGCTCTGCGGTGCGCCTATGCCACAGCACAGCCGTGCCAATAACCACGGTAAAGCACAACCTTGTGTGTGTTACTGCTTTTGTATAACAGCACTGCGCTGTCGTTAAATATTTTTTGGGAAAAAAATGACTCCGCATGCCTCTTGGCCAATCACTGTGTTGGAACTAGCTGTTGTATACAGTAACTGATTATACCAAACATGGTATCTTTAATGCGGTTGGCAAGGTAAAAATGAAGTTGGTAGAAAAACATCAGGGATTCTCAGATTATCTGATTTGGTCCCAATCCCATTGGTTCTGATGGCCGCAAGCCAGGCAATGTGATGATGTCACAACCCTGCTCTTTGCCGATTTAACACCTGATAGTCTGGGCTGCCCCTATCACAATACCGGATAGACACAGAACAAGCATAGGCCAGCGAGTGACTGTGTGGACACGCAGCGTGCTCAGTGATTTAGTGGCTGGTGCATGTCATTAAGCACCTCTGAGATGGGAGGGGCTGGAGAGTCTTCGCAAGCCTAACATGGTGTGCTGGGCCACCTCTACCTCGTCAAATCTTCATACAGATGACACAAACGCTACATATCTTCAGGTATATCAAACATATGCTCAAGACTACCAGCTGTTCTTTGAACACTAACCCAGAGAAGCCCCTTGAATGCTCTGAAGTTCCACTACTTTAATGAAAGATCGTCCATTAAGACAGAAACACACCCACGCGAGCAAGGTTTTCCTCAAGGACTTTGCATAGCGAGTTATCCCAATTGAAAATCAATTTCATTTGTTTTAATTGAGCGCATCACCCTATTCCCAGCCGATGATAATAAATAATTGCATAATATTTTATATTGTGTGCAGCTGTGGAGTGCACAGATGCAATGTTTTGCATTGAGGCCCAAAAGGTCACCTATCGGTATTACAGGACCCAAATGCCTTGTCAAAAACACACCGCATGTTTGGAGGTTCTTTTTTAGTCCGGAGTCCAGCCTTCTTAGTCCAGGGCTTTCACTGTTAACAGTCCAGTGTTGCACAGAGGTCATGGTATTTTCAATCTATAAACAGTATCCCTAGTGACATTTCTGCTGTTTCATTCCTCTACAAAAGGTCAGTTTGGAACAACAGCTTCAGAAATGTGCCTTTGGTTTCAATAAAATACTGTACATCTCAAAGTAATGCAATGACTTTTCATTAATACTTTCTTTATAAAGAAATATGTTAGACTTGCAGATGTCACCTAAATGAAAGGTGATGAATTAATATTTACATGTTCAACATTTTAACTAAACATACTGTACTTAATACAAAAGTTTGGTGTGTAAAGAAGTGATCAGTTAGGTGCACAACGTCTATATAGGCAAGAGTCGTATTAGAATGGCTATGACAAACATGACTAAACAAGTAAACATTTAATGAGTGACATATTGTTTTCAAGTAGGATGGTGATGTACGTTCTCCCTTCCCTTCCTCTGAAAAGTGCATTGGGTTGCCTCTGTGTATGGAATGCGCTATACAAATACAATTTGATTTGATTTGAATACCAAGACACTGAATCTTTTCTACGAATACCAATTTGTGAATGTTCTCAAGGAGTACGATTACCAAGACACCGATGTGAAATCTGTTCTACGAATATGAATACTTCGATCTTCATCCACACACAGCCAACACCCTCGCACCACACACCTACACACACACACACACACACACACACACACACACACACACACACACACAAGCATGCACACGCACACAAAGTGGCGCAATAACCACTAAGGCTCAAAGAGTATCCATCACGTTGTAGTACTCCTCATCAGAGAGCGCGGGAGAGGGGGTTTTCACAGTGATTGCTCCTCTCCACGTGACGGTACTGCATCAGGCCGTGAGCCAGGCCGGTAGAGGAGCACCATAGCCTGGAATTTCAAGTGTCGAGTTAAGACCAATCACCATTTATATCATTCAATCAGGTATTCACGTCCACACTTCAACGTCATACCTTCAGAGTGGTGTGTGTGTTTGCGTGTGTGTGCGAGCCTCTGTGTGTGTGTGTGTGTGTGTGGAGCTGTGGTACAAATGTACTCCACTGTGTATCACTCTAAGATAACAGCATTGTCATGCTGTGAGGGGAGCCTGCTGGAGGAGCACCGATGCAGATTAAGAGTGAGCGATTACACTGAAAGGATGTTGGCAGCCCACTCGCAACGCAGTCTCAACTTCTAGGCAGCATTCCGTCATATCATTTTATACTGTGTGGTAGTTTTATTAATTACTTCGAGTTAGCAATTCGCTGCATTCCCACAAAGCCTACCTCAGGCTCACAGTACAGTATAAGATAGACCTGCACTGGTATGCCAGCTGTACGCTTGGTACATTAAACTGGAAATGGACTGTGCACTTCCCTGACTGGTACAGAGAGGGTGGCAGCGACTGTAATTCAGTTATATCTGCCGCCGAGCCCAGTGTCATGGTTTACGACTATCCCGGCTCCAAACGGACCCCCTGGCCTGTTGTCTATCTGCCGCTGCTGCCTGTTGTTTGACGATAACTCCCGAGACGTCTGGGCTTCGGTGCACAGCGACTGCCGCCCTGTTTATAGGCTGGCCCGCCGCGGAGCGATGCCGTCCTGACGCAGGCTTCCCCGTGTGAGGACGACAACGGGCCGGCCGGCACACTCGTCCAGACGGGCGGCCAACGAGCCCGAGACGAACGCCGCCAGCTCCGTCGATAACAGTGTGAATGGAGCCGAGTCTGTAGGCAGGAATCTCTGTCTGTCTGTCTGCCTGTCGTCTACAGCAGTGTTTCCCAAAGACTGGGTCGCGACCCACGTTTGGGTCACAGGAGATTTTGTTTGGGTCGCCAAATACATTTGCAGAATTACTTTCAGAGTCTTTTGAGCCACATGGCAGAGATTGGTTTTCTCCACGGCCTGGAGAAAACCAACCATAGTTCCATCGCAACATCACTGACAAAACAAATCAGTGTCAGTAAACATCTGATTATGGTCTATTTTTTTCTGTGAGACGCGAATGTGTGTCAATTAAGTGCAGAGGAGCAGAATCGTTTGGTGAGCGGAACAGAGAAATGCACTGTGAACAGCCAGGCTCCTGCTTGCATGGGAATTCATCGCTTTGCGGCGCTTCCTCATCCAGTGATGGATGACAGGCAAAACTTTCAACAAGAAGCATATTTTTGATAGTAGCCTACTGAATGTTCATATTGTTAAGATAATTGTACTTATAACAATGAAGTATTAAAGGCTAGCATAGCCTACATTCTGTTTGTTTTATTGATGAGAGGAACTAAAAACAACTAGAAATGTGCAATTTGGGGAAATTGCAAGTGTGGTTGCCCATTCTGTCATTATTACTTTTGGGTGTTGGGTGTGTGTATGGTGTGTGTTTGTGTGTGTGTGTGTGTGTGTGTGTGTGTCTTGAGTGTGTGCATGTGTGTGTTGGATGTTGTGTGCATGCACTTGTAGTTCTTCCTCTGGGTTACATTCAACCGTACAATGGCTTTGATTTTAATAATTAATTATTCCCTGAGTAGGACTCTTGACTGTTAACCTCTCTACCAAGTTTGGTAACTGTAGGCCTTAAGGTTTCCGAGATAAAAAATATTTGAACTGGAGATTTTCCCTATTCCCATTCAAGTCAATGGGGAATTTTAATTCACTAATAAATAATATAAATTAAACTAACAAAGATATTGCTTAGCAATATGGAAGCACACGATTCCTGATGAAGCCGGTCGATTTGACATATGACTCTTGTGTGTGCCATTAGAACTGTGGGAGGAGTAGTGCGGCAAACCTTTGGGGTTGATCTAGATCCAAACCAACATACAAATAAAGCCGACCAAGTACTAGAGTGTGTTGCCCTTCGGGGCAACCACACTAATGAGACAGCCTGTACTCTGCTACAGTGCATTCATTTGGTCTCATCTAGGCTATAGGTTATTCAAATTTGCTTTTTTTAATCAAAAGTCTATATCTCTTCGAGTGGTTTACCTATTCAAGATAATAAGGTGCATTATGACAGTAAAAATGGTCAGGAATGTTCATTTAGTTACACATTCGCTCTTCTCACGATTTATAGATAAGACCTAATGTGACTTGGGTCGCAATGGTTTGTCATTTTTTTTAAAGTGGGTCCCCCCAAAAAAGTTTGTGAACCAATGGTATACAGTGTATACAGTATGTCTGTATTTCAATTACCTCGAGACAAGGGCACTGTCTGCAGGGGCGCCGCTAGGAATTTTGGGCCCTATGAAAGAATATAATATTGGGACCCCCAAACCTAGACCTTATGATGATAATAATAATAATAATAATAACAACAATTAAAATAATAATAATAATAATAATAATAACAATAATAATAATAATAATAATAATAATAATAATAATAATAATAATAATAATAATAATAATAATAATAGTGGTTTATGAGGGCCCCTATCATTGCAGGGCCCTTGGAATCTCCTAACTTTCCCCCCCTTGCGGCTCCCCTGACTGTCTGGAGTAGTAATTTGGCAGGTGTATGCTCAGGAGCCAAGGAAGTGTACTGTTGAGTGTGAAATTGTTTGGATGAGCGGTCCTTGAGAAAGCTGCAATTAATTTGACCATTCCGAACGGGCACATGTTCAACAGGAAGGAGGATCCAGAAAGCTGCAAGCAGCAATACCGTAGGCTAAGCAATCAACGCTGTAAAGCTGTTTGGATGAGTGGTTCTCGTGAAAGCTTTAAGCAGCAAAACCGGAGGCCAAGCAATCGGCCGTTTTGAATGGGCACTGCTGTAGTACACTACTTCATAAAGCCAATTAGTTTCTAGTAAAGTATGTACAGTCTGTTCTATTCAAAATCTGTTTAATATCTGTTTAATGGCATTAATGTCATGCGGCAGACTGAAATTAAGCAATAAACCACGAGAGGCCGTGTGTTATAGTGATTTTATAACAGCTAGGGGGCGTTGTTAGGCACGACGCGACGCGGAGTAACAACGGTTACTACAGCTATTAGTGTAAAATAGACACACAGCAATGTAAAATATTAACATTTATTCAAAACGAAGCATCATTCCCTCAATTCCGCGGAGCAAAATAGTTCCCCTAACAAATGGGTTGCCAAGCAACAACTACAATGCATTGGATCAAATGGGAGGCACATTCATACTGAAAATGGAATGATATGCGGTCCGAGGTGTGTGTTACAAAGTATTTTAACACGGCTTCCAGCCAATCAGAATCAAGAACCAGAACTAACCGTTGTATAATACTATTTTATATACCAACTAATGGTAAGAGGTTAACCTCATATAGTGCCTAACAATGCAGATTTGTAAATAGTAAATGGACTAGCACTTTTATCCAAAGTGCTTCACAATGGCCTCTCATTCACCCATTCATATTCACACACCAATGGAGGCAGTTGCCATTCAATGTGCCAGCCTGCTCATTGGGAGCAATTTGGGGGTTCAGTATCTTTGCCCAAGGACACTTCGACATGTGGACAGGAGGAGCCGGGATTTGAACCGCCGACCATGCGATCATCGGCTGACCCGCTCTGAGTCCAAGCCGCCCCAGCCCCAGATTTGTACAGGCGCCATTGCAGTTCATCCAAACTGCAACGGCGCCCATGAGTGTTCGCCCATGAGTCACCTGAACTTGGCATTGTACGCCCGCAGCTTGCTGACCGCTCTGAAACACTTGATTTAGATGGAGATTAAGTCGCACCAACTCAGTTCTCATCGCCAAGCTTTTACTCTGGTGAGAGGAGAAAGCAGCACTTTCACACCCAATAATGATATACAGCCTTAGGAACACAGTGTCAAGAATCTAATTTCAGGAGAAATGTCCAAAAACTACTGACTCAAATAATTGCTTTTGCATTAATTTGCTATGTGCTGTATCAATGACTTAATTTGAATGAGGCGTTTCCATGGTGACCGTGACCTCTTGGTAAGGATTCCCAGCCAAAGTCGTAATCAATTTTTTGAGAGAGCCGGAGAGTCTAAAACTTCCAAAGTCATTAACACAGGCCCCAGAAACCCCTGGACTAAATCATCTCCAGGAAGTAATCAACTTCAGCCAAGCCTCAGGACCAGTGACTCATTAGAACATTACTGCAGGAAAGATGCAGCCAAACAGAGCAGAGACTGATGAAGCTCTTTCTGGCACCCCGAGTCTTTTTGGCTTCCTGTTGTGAGAGGGGTTACTCAAATAAGACCAGCGCTTATGCATACACTGGTATTATTAATACCACCGCCCCTGGGTACCTAGAGAATGAGTTTGTATACATGAGGGATGTGCATAAGCATACTAATGGAGATCGGGGATCTGATGCTGTGAGTAACTCAGACGAGAGCAGTTTTTTGTTCACTGTAGCGATAGATGGAAGCAAACAGCCTTTAAATCTCAAGTACATTTGGGGGAAGGCTAGGTTAAAGAGAAAAGCTGATTTATATCAGCTACTTTGTGTATAGGCAATGTTAAATGTACCATATGTTTGTATGTGGACATAGGTATTCATTATGGCTAAATCATTATTACATATATCATGCACTTTATTTCTCTGTACATTGTCTTGCTTGCTTGCCAAACTACAGTTTGCCACCTAGAAGGACCACAATGGAAGCTAGAAACGGTGCTCAGAGAGCACAGACCTCCGCCCATGAATGCATTTCGTGGCCGTGTGTGTGCGCCATGGATGTATTATATAAACTGGATACAGCCACTCCAT